>NW_023396868.1:2155366-2157866 GCF_011125445.2 Fundulus heteroclitus | reverse complement strand
AGTCAACTATACTCGTTGATTATTGAACTAATTTTCACGTTGTTTTTTCTGAAAACTTTAAAGCTATAGCTATTATAACAAATGGTTCAGTGCATTTAAATGTTCTTAGTGTGGTTAAAAGTAATTGAGTATTCTGTCAGAATTTATGTATGCTGCAAAACACACACACACACACACACTATATTATATTTTATTTATATATATATATATATATATATATATATATATATATATATATATATTGTTACAGCCTAAGGCCTTTCCTCTGAGTCCCTGTGTAGAGCTTCCAATTGGTGCTGATTGGAAGTGGAGGCAGCTGGCCAGACTGACGGCAGCAAACTTCCTCACCTGACAGCGCAAGCACCAGATGATCAAACCCAGCTCGGAGGAGCTCAGCTCATTCTTTCTCTCTCTTTCCCTCTCCTCTCCAACCAGTTGTGATTTTTGTTAAATAAATCCCATTTTAAGTTATCCCATGCGGGGCTTCCGTTTGATTTGTTATGGTCCAAGAGCCAGGCCATAACAAAAGATATATCTATCTATCTATCAATCGATCGAGATATAGATAGATATAGATATGTATTGCAGCTGCTCTGTGAAGGCATCAGAGCTTTGTTAGACATTAGCGAAGTATATATATATATATATATATATATATATATATATATATATATATATATATTATTCACCAATGTCTGTAGCTCTGATGCCCTCATGGAGTAGATGCAATTTTGGAGAGACTAAGTCACAAAAACTTGGACATGTAGACCTGTATCTCTCTTTCTAATATTAGAAAAATCACGTTCTAATATAAACAATATCTTTTAATCTTACTTGTGAAAAATTATCCCTCGAGCCCTGACGTCAATAGTCCGTCGATTTAAAGGCATACTGTGCAACATTTTTCAGTTAATTAATGTGTTCCATACCATTTTGGATGATTAAATGAGTCATTTCAGGTTGAACACAGGCTCAGAAGTCTCGTGCAAGACCGCGAGAGTCGGTCTTGCTTTACGGCGAGAACTCCATGTGTTTTTGCCCTGCCATTCACTATATGCACGCGCGAAAGCAACGACAAAGAACCGCGTGTTAACGTCAAATAAACATGCAAGCATATCATGTTTTTTTTAAATTAATTTTCTTATTTATTTATTTTAAATTTTTTTTGAATGTTGGCGAGGCGGCAGCGTGAGTTTGGTGAGGCGGCTGCCTCGCCAAAATAGCGCTGCGGGAAAACCATGATGTTCATACTTTCACTGTGTTAGTCATTGTTTGTACTGCCATTTTTTTGACTTTTCGTTGCGTTCGCCTGTCTGCTAAGCTCAAAACAACCGCGCCTGGCTTGATGGAGGAACCAGAACAGCTGAGCAACTTTATGACAGTGCATTTTTACTTTCGCCCTCTGGGGGGAGCCTCGCTGGAAAATCAACCCCGGTTGCATAGTATACCTTTAAACAAAAATACGCCGCACAGTGCTGAGGTATCATTAGTGTGTTCATCTTGAATCAGCAGGTTAGGGTAGCAGGTCGACTGCCCCAAGATGGCGGGCGTAATTCCTGCGCTGCGACAGTCAATGCGGGGTACTCTTATATTATGTCTATGCCTGTCACTACCCGATCCGTCAAAGTGCCAAAAATGGAAGAGCTGCATATTTTACCAAAGCGGTCAGCGCCCGCGCTTCTGGGACGCTTCAAAAATGCGCAGTTAAAGTGAAGCCAGAGTACAGGATACCTGCAATGGATGTGTATGGGGTGCCGAAAGTAAAAATGCAACGTGGGAAATGCTAAAAATGAATGTTAAATACCTATCTACAATATTATATCTAAATATATATCTTAAATCTTTAATCTACATCAAAATTTGAATATATAAGATAAGATAGGCTTTATTGATCTCACAATGGAGAAATTCACTTGCCCCATCGGTTAATACAAGAAGGTGCAGAGTAAGAAAGGTGCATTCAGGTATATACAGTGAATCTTCATATATACAATGGATCAAAAAGGATACAAAAAAATACAAAAAGAAATAGATAAATAGAAATATATAGATAAATAGAAATATATCTTATTTCTAAATCTTAAATCTAAATGTATATTTTATATCCAAATCTTAAATCTAAATTTATATGTTAAATCTAAATGTTAAGTCCGTCCGTCTTCTTCCGCTTATCCGGGGTCGGGTCGCGGGGGTAGCAGCTTCAGGAGGGAGGCCCAGACGTCCCTCTCCCCGGCCACCTGGGCCAGCTCCTCAGGAGGAATCCCAAGGCGTTCCCAGGCCAGCAGGGAGACATAGTCCCTCCAGCGTGTCCTGGGTCTTCCCCTGGGCCTTCTCCCGGTGGGACGTGCCCAGAACACCTCACCAGGGAGGCGTCCAGGAGGCATCCTGACCAGATGCCCGAGCCACCTCAACTGGCTCCTCTCGACGTGAAGAAGCAGCGGCTCTACTCTGAGTCCTCCCCGGATGACTGAGCTCCTCACCCTATCTCTAAGGGAGAGCC
>NW_023396868.1:2035366-2150366 GCF_011125445.2 Fundulus heteroclitus | reverse complement strand
TTGTGCAAATGTTAAACCAATCATGTATAGTGACGCCATCGGGAGGCGCAGGGCCCCGAGCAGATCTGGTACCTACACCGGTTGGCGTGGCCAATAAATTCAACAGTAAGGGGGCTGCATTTGCCATCATAGAGGCTCGGCTTAAATTTACAGCTGTAAAGTGTTTTTGTAGTATGACGATTTTTTTTAAACTCCTTCGTTGTTTCAGTACAGAGCCCCAGAACTGACATGGGAGAAAAAAGAGATACAGCGTGCACACAAAATACTAATCTGTTCCCACGAAATACTAATCTGTTCCCACGAAATACTAATTTGTTCCCACAAAATACTAATTTGTTGCCACAAAACATTAATTTGTTTCCACAAAATACGAATTTGTGGTATATATAGTGAAGTATTGTGCTGTTTATTCTCTGCCTTTGCATGTAACAATGTAATAAAAGTACAAAGCATTCCATTCCTAGAATCCAGTTGTTAGTGACTCCCAGTATCTCAAAAATCTAACCCTAACTCTTCCTGCAAGGCACACCTTCTTTGAGGAACAAACGTGATGGACAAAGATACCTGATCGAGTTATATTTTAGGCTGGGGATGAGCTACAAAGACATTCTGAGAAGTTTGACGTTTCAAGGAATTTTCATTAGTGAGAGGCATTTGTATAGAATTTTAACAGCCAGGTTCGTGCCAGAAAAGAGGATGTCCTCCTCTTTTCGCTGGTCCCCAATGGTTCACAAGCTCGCTAGGCCAGAAGGAGGCAATATTTTGCTCAGGGAGCTAACTTTGTGTGGCACACACTCATATGACAAGCTGAAACCATATGGGATATGCGTTACAGTGGATTGCGGCTCTAGGAGAATGGCTCTGTCATACAAAAATGTTTTAACCCTTCACTCCTGGAGAACCGTAGAGCTACAGGGAGAGTCGTCTGCATTGTCCATGGCTTTGCAGCAATCCCTCATACTGAGCATGCATGAAGCGACAGTGGAAAGAAAAAACACCCATTAACGGAAAGGAAAACCTCCAGCAGAACCAGGCTCAGTATGAACGGTCATCTGCCTTGACCCACTGGGGGTTACAGAAGACAGAGCAGAGACACAACAAGAGAAGACAAAAAAGCACAGAAGCACACATTGATCCAGTAATCTGATCTACATTAGATAGTAAAAATTATATCTGAAGGGAAGATTTCAGTATTTCAGAACATATAACAGTCATTGGTTAACCATAGACCTTGCTATTTTTGGTTATTTTATCTAAACCTGAAGGTATTTCCTAATTTATCCTTGTCAGTAGTTATGTTTCCACCAACAACACTAAGAAGGCCAATTCAGTCATTTTTAGTTTCTATGGAAAAATAAAACTCACTATATTAAAAGATCAGAATTAGTCAAAGATCATGATGGAGGTGTTAAAGCCATAGATATTCAATCTGGTTTGAACTTTGAAGATTAACTGGCTAAAAGCGTACTTACTACAGCAAGATTCTATATGGTTTCATATACCAAGATCCCTTTTTAAAAAAATGGGACGGCTAGATAATCTATTTAAATGCGACTTTGAGGTAAATAAGATCCCTGTCAAGTTGTCTTATTACCACAAGTAGGTTATTTAATATTGGAAGATGTTACTTAACTAGAGTAAAATCAATGTTTAAAAATTCATGGTACCAAAAGGGCATATTATTCATTAGTGATCTGATGGATCAAAGTGGAAACTTTTTGTAGAAGCAATGCTTATACAGAACCTGGTTGAAGTACAGTGCTGTGAAAAAGTCTTTGCTCACTCACAGATTTCTTCAGATTTTGCTTTTTTTATCCTACTGTTTTAGCTTAAACACATTTTTTATTTTAGGTAAAGATAACCTGAATAAATACAAGTTTCCAAATGATGATTTCATTCATGGAATAAAATAATTACCCCCCCTTGTGAAATCATAAAATTCCTGTTATTTTACAAAGCAGAGGTCAGTTTGACGAGCCAAACCCACACTTGATTATTACCTGACCCATACCCAGCTAATACTGAACGTTTAGCAGCCATGATGAAGTAGTTGAACTCGAACAGCTGACAATACGCCGATCTGATTGGCTGAGCAGCAAAACTCGAATCACCTGACCTCTTGGACCAGAGCACAACGGTTTATTTTTTATCGGCTATAACTTATTAATGTGCAAGTGAAAACGCGGGAACATTGGTGTTCTGAGGTTACTCCTGTACTTGGCCACTGATCCAAGTATAGCAGTGCAAGAAAGTTGTCCCCTGACAGTTCAAATGAAAAGTCATCCTACAGATTCTGGCCCACGGCCTATATCACCTCACGAAATCTGGTTTAACCCTAGGAGGCCACCACACTGATTTTAGACACAAAAGCAGGATTTCAAGAAATATGCACAAATTTCTCAAAATAATGACTAGGATATGTAGACAGTACTATAAGACAACCATGTTAACAGTTTATTGGCACAAAAAAAGTTGATTTGAGGGTGAGATACTCTTTAAGCATGACAAACAAAATCAGGAAGGGGGTCGCACATTTTTTCACACCACTGTATAAATGTGCACTTGTCAGTGCGGCTGGGTCAACATGCCTGTTGTGTGAAAGCATTTTGGGTGGTCTGTATAACTGGGTAACTTGTAAGTTCACTCCCTTTACCAGTCTTCAGATTTGTCTCCATTTGACAAAAAACAGTTCCATCTTGTCTGTATTTGCCTGAAAAAGCTTTTTAAAGTTCTTTCTAGCATCACTATGATTGATAAGTCTTAGCTAACCCGTTCTGTTTGCTTTTGTTTCAGTTTTAGGTTACTGTCTTTTTGGAAGATATGGGTGGCCTATATCTGGTTAAGAAGTGGTTTCTTGCCGAGGTGCTGGCTCTGCACATGCTGATCAACATCTCCGGTGAGGGCTTGTTGTCTTTGCTGTTTTTAGTGTCTGTTTACAGTCAGTTATAACATTATCACTGACTGCTAATTTGCTGCTGGCACGACCATAGAAAACCTAAGACAATCCATATTATTCTTTTCATGTACCTTGATTTGAATGTGTGAGTGAATAAGAGAATTACTAAAGAAACCCAGCAGGTTGCATCAAGTCTCTCCAAGCAGCATTCACACCTCCTCAAAGAGCGTAGAGCCACAGTGGACAGTCGTCTGCATTGTTGATGGCTTTGCAGCAATCCCTCATACTGAGCATGCATGAAGCGACAGTGGAGAGGAAAACTCTCCTTTAAGAGGAAGGAAAAGCCTCCAGCTGAACCAGAACCAGGCTCAGTGTGAACGGCCATCTGCCTCGACCGATTGGGGGTTAGAGAAGACAGAGCAGAGACACAAAAAGAGGCACACATTGATCCAGGAGTACTTTTTATGTCATATGGTAATGGCAGATGATCATGATGTGCTCCAAATACCTAAGCCTATAGCAGCATAACTACAGAGATGACTCAGAATAACTTAAGACATTCTAACTATAAGCTTTATCAAAAAGAAAAGTTTTAAGTCTAGTCTTATTCCTACATGCCTACCTCCGAGAGAGTTCCAGAGCTATGTTGAAAGCCACGTTTGCATTGTTATATCTTCTCATTTATCTAAAAACATATGTGTGTGAGTGTTATGTTTCTTATAAAGTGGTAGATTATACCTAAAAACAGTTTTGAAATCAGTTTTCACCCCAAATATATCCAAAACCATCTGACCCTCATCCTTTGGAGCTGAATACAAAATAAAGTGATTTGCTTAGTGCTCTTTGCTAGGATGGTACTCTACATTGCACTCAGAGAATCTCCTGGTCTAAAGTGAATATGTTAAGAGCCCCTGTGGCTAAAGTCTGGGTCACACTCCTCAAAAGTTATTTGTGCATTTGTGCACATAAAAAAAATCATGACAATAAAAGTTTTGATTTTTTTCCTGATTTCCTTAGTTGTGTGTTGTTTGGTTATGTTTTCCCCCCCTTGATTGTACTCTAGAGTCCGCCCTGTGTCTGAATGTACCAGATGTTGTTACGATGGAGCAAACCTCTTCAGCTACGGTCACCATTTCTTCCAGGTAATCAAAGATACATTGAAGTGAACAAAGCAATGAGTTGTTCCTTAACATTAACAATTGTGAAATACTTCCCATCTTTACATGCAATGACCCCACTATTGATTCAGTTAGAATAGAATCGGAAGTAAAATATTCAGGCCTAACAGTATCAGAAAATTCAATTCAATTTTATTTATATAGCGCCAATTCATGAAACATGTCATCTCGAGGCACTTTACAAAGTCAAATCAATCATATTATACAGATTGGTCAAAACTTTCCTATATAAGGGAACCAGTTGATTGCTTCAAAGTCCCGACAAGCAGCATTCACTCCTGAAGCTACAGGAAGAGTCGTCTGCATTGTCCATGGCTTTGCAGCAATCCCTCATACTGAGCAAGCATGAAGCGACAGTGGAAAGAAAAACCACCCATTAGGGGGAAGGAAAAACCTCCAGCAGAACCGGGCTCAGTATGAACGATCATACAGAAGACAGAGCAGGGACACAACAAGACAGACAAAATAGCACAGAAGCACACATTGATCCAGTAATCTGTTCTACATTAGATGGTAGTAGCGGGTGAGCCGTCTTCTCTGGATGATGTCACAGTTAACAGAACGTCAGACCAGGTGTACCTACTATGAAGAAAAAGAGAGAGAGCAAAAAGTTAAAAGCTGAAATGACGACAGTCATTTCAATGTAATACAATGCAATACAATACGTAATGATACGTATCATTACGTATATATTATGCTGGTAACAGACGTTACCAAAAAAGTGTTTTGTTTTTTTCTACCATCACTTAGGAACCAGTGAGATGCATCAATTCAGTATTATTTGAACAATTGTGTTTTCTACTGTTTTAACCCACTAACTGAACAATATAGTGTTAACACTTCTCTTTCACTTTTTAACTAAAGTAATACATGTCTACTTCCATGTCTGGTTGGATAAAAATGAGACTGAGTTGACTGGACCAGCTCTTCCAGGGTCCAGTAAGTTCCGCCCACAGCTCCGCCCTGACCCCGAAAATGAGCATAATCTCACTCTTAACTTTTGATAAAAGTTTAGAAGTCTGCCCATTGGTGTATAAAACCCTTATGGAAATAAAGTTTGTTATAACCATAAAAACACACTCAAACCACATCAGCATAACATGGTTTCAAAGAAGCTAGCGGGAGCTATGCCTGTTAGCTCCAGGTGTTTTTAAAAAGAAAGTGAAAACATTAAGTAAACCATTCTAAACTTTCCTTCTTTATCTTCCAAACCTCTGCTGTTGTCTCTGGTTGTAACGACGGGGCGTCCGGTTTCAGTTAATCCAAGGTAAAGTAGGCTATCTGAGCAGCGAGCAGGTGGTTTGTTTGAAAGTGGAAAACAGCCATCGTTTAGGAAACCAGGCCTGGGCAAGCTGAACAAAGCTCCGGGAAGGGGTGGGTTCGGGCTTTGTAAGCAGGAACCTCTGCTCAGACTCTTGGGTATAGCTGCTTCTTGTGAGGACCTGTGCAGGTTGCAGCTGCTGACTTCAGATTAGCTTTCCTCTTAGCTTAGCCTGGCCGCAGGAGAGGAGACCTCTCCGTGCTGTCTTGACTCAGCTTTCCTGCAACACCTAAGAAAGGTTACAAGCAGAGTGTTTCCAGGGCAGTCGACTGTTAAGTTCCAATGTTTATTTCACAGAAAACAGACTTTACTTAGCCCGGTCGGCACTGCAAATGTTTGTGGATGCCTGAACCCATTCGGTCCTAGGTGGCTGTCTCTCCAATACTGCTGTAAAGGAATAGCGTGCGAAAGAGGGGGATTGTAGCATTGCTAGTGGGGAGAACAGTCCCCTGAGGGCCTGTAAAAGTCTCACATTTCAGTAGCTTTAAACTTCAGTCTGATTTTATTCCTCATAGCTTGATTGCACAACACTTGTGTATGCACTTCTTGATACACATTGATAAAACGTTAATTCTTAAAGAGACGGCACATTCTAATTTCATGTCCTACCCAGCTGACATAAAAACTATGTTAAAGTAACAAAAGATGCTTAAATAAATCCAATAGAAAAGCCCCTGCTGAGTGCAGGACTCAAACCCAGGTCCGTCTTGCTTGGAGGTGAGAGTGCTAACTACTGCACCGCCATGCAGTCCACTGTCTGGTTTAGTAATTTCATAATCCTTCCTCCCTAAGATCAAGTAGCAGAAATTATGTCACAATGTGCAAATACTACTGATGGATTTTTGGGTAAACTACATAGAGCGGTCATACATCTCATTGTTTCTAAAACAGGGTATTTTCTGGGCTGCGTTAAAAAAGGGCAAAAGTTTAGAGTATACCCACTTCTCCAGGGACTACTACACCACTGCCTGCGCTCATTTATTGCACTGCGTGGAAGTGTCAGACAAATTCACTGTGATCAAGACAGTAATTTAATTGGTGCAAGGCATGAGTTTGCTGAAGCTATGAAAGCAATGGATGGAGAGAACATCAAGAAATTTGGATGCGAGTTTGTAATGAACACTCCTTCTACAAGTCATCAAGGTGGCCTTTGTGTACGGCAAATATGAGCTGGACGTAGTGTCCTTTTATCCAACCTTGACCAATAGAATAAAAGGCTCAACAGCAGTTCTTTCAGAACTTTCCCCTATGAGGTTATGGTAATTTTAAACAGCAGGCCATTAACTACAGAGCATTTGCACAATCCATCTCGTCCAGAACCTTTGACACCTAATCACATCTTGATTATGAAGTCCAGCAACACTGATGTGTTTCTAGGGAAGGATCGACAAGTGTCAAGTTGTAGATCAGTGACTCAACTTTAAATGCTAGAGGAAAGCGCACCACAAAACCCACCTATCGGGAGAGGTCCATTTAAAGGACAGTAACTTTAACAGAAGCTGATTAATTAATCACTAATTCTTTTCCAATGCTGTTTTAGATACTACTTCAAACATTTGTATTGGAGCATTACTGCCAGTGAATTCACATAATGTTGTTTTAGATATTTTCTACAAATATTTGTAATGCTCCTTTTAAGTTACCACATTTAGTTCAGAACTTAGTGGAGTGGAAGTTATGTTTAGCGCGGATTAATTGGAGTGTTACACAAGGAAGCAAAGGGTGTAGTGTAGGTGTAGGTGTAGGGTGTAAAGGACTCAGATCAAGTAATTAAAGGATAACTCGCCCCCAAATCACCTTTTTTTGCCAATAAACTGTTAACATGGTTGTCTTATAGTACTGTCTAGATATCCTGGTCAATTATTTAGAAAAATGTGTGCATATTTGTTGAAATCCTTCTTTTATGTCTAAAATCATCAGTGTGGCGCTCTCCTAGAATTAAACGGTGGTCTTGCATTGAATTTCCACTGTCCAACCTAGAACTAACTTGACCACGGTTGCTATGAACTTCCCTCTGCGTTTTCTCATATTACAACCTGCCTGCTGCAGTCAGAGCAAATAGAAGATCAACCATGTTTCGTGTCCACATTACAAATGAATCATGATGCGCAAAGCTGCCGGTGATCCCGCCTGGATTACAAAGAATGAAATTAATATAATATATAACTGGACCAATCCTGTCCACCAGCTTCGGTCAGCGCCTTTAGTGTTTTTTGATAACCACTTTCAGATGCGGTGGTCAGACTTTGAATTTGGGAAAGATGATTCCCATCTTAAAGTCTCTGAATGGTGAAAGTATATTCACATGGTTTTTTTCTTCCATTTAGGCAACTGAGCTTTATTTACACTTTTGAAATAATACGTGTGCATAATATCCTCTTGTTTGTCGTGTGTGTGCATATTGGATAACAACTTTCTAACCATCTGTATAATTTAATTGAATTTGACTTTGTAAAGTGCCTTGAGGTGACATGTGTCTTGAATTGGGTATTGACTTTATAGATAAAATTTAATTGAGCAACGGTGGGCCGCCATCACCAAAAATCCCAGGGCCATTTTTGGTCGCAGTCCAGCCCTGTGCACAACTGGATTTACTTGTTCCCACAGGGCCAAGTTGGTTTGGACCTCTCTTTTCCCTTATGGCACTTTTCCATGGCCCCTGTCTTGCCAGCAATACTCTACTCGTCCTGCTCGAGCTCCGCTCCACTGTGCCGCTTTTAGTTTTCAACCGACCCAGTAACGCAGTAGCTTTAAGCCCCACCTCCGTTGTGCGTCCTGCTACTATTAAACGGTGTGGCATTAACTGAAGAAATGGCTCTCTCGCTCTTTCTCATATCACCCCACCCCCCCCTCACTCCACTGTCGGCTGGGTGGCTGGCCACACCTACGGCCAATCAGCAGTGGCCAGCTGGCCACACCTACGGCCAATCAGCAGTGGCCAGCTGGCCACACCTACGGCCAATCTCTGACTAGCAGTTGGCTTATGTAAGAGCTCTACTCTTCTCGGAAAAAAAACCCCAGCATATCATGAGAGGGGATGAAAAAATCTGACCAGTAGAGAAAAAAGGTCAGTCGAAAAACCCTGAAAGTGCACGTTGTGGAGTAGAGTATGGCCCAGTGGAGTCCATGGAGAAGACCCATTGATGAATTAAATCATTATTTAAAAACTGTTCGTATTTACTCAGGTTACCTTGATCCAATTGTGAAATTTGTTTGATTTGAAACATTTAAGTGAAACAAAAATAGAAGAAATCTGTGGGGGGGGGCAACACTTTGTCACATTTGCCATATAAATGGAGTGTCACTGCTTTAAATATGTTGTCTGTTTCCGCAGCTCAGCTGTCAATCAATCCACAGTGATTCAACTGAATGTAACCTTCAGCTCCAAGAATAACTATTCATCAATAATCACACTGCCTCAACAGGTAACATGGAAAAAACAATCTGATCCAAGATTATGCAGAATTATCATTAAAAATTACCGTACAGAATTGTGCGGTAGTTGGACTTCAGACTACAAATGGCAAATTGCCTGTACTTGTATAGCACTTTATCAAGTCCTGAGGAAAAAGTGTAGTGTGAAGCCCAAAGACTTATACTTAGACAAACTTTCCTGTCTAAGTTTTCTTTGCATACAGCTTACGACAATGTAATGAGATTGCAATTTAAATAAAATAACATTACAATATAAAGTGCAGCAGTGATAAGAATGTAACAATTTTTAAAAAAGTGTGCAGAAGAATGTTCAACCATGTTTATAGTGCAAAGATAATGGTGAAAAAAAGGGAATTCAAAAGTTCAATGTTGGCAGTGCAAAATAATAATGGTGCAAAAATGCAGTGAACGTTCAGTTGTGTACTATAAAAGTTCAGCAACGTTGGCAGTGCAAAATAATGATCGGAATGAAGGGGTGATTGCAATGAAAATGTGTCCTGTAAAAACAGCAATCAGAATGTTGTGATCAGATTAAGCTCAGTTGGAATGAAATTGTATTTTGAATGAGACTGGTGGTTTATGCCAATTGACAATCTGATTGGCATACATGTAAACCCTTGTGAGGATTAAGTTATTCTGAATGTTGTAAGCTGACCTGAGCTAACCTTGTGGCCCACGTCAACTTGATGTATTACCGCTTTGAGTGGCTAGATGCTATGTCGGGAAGCAACACTGTCTGTGTTCCAGATACATTTCTATTAGAAACATTAAAATAGCTGAAAATTCTAAGTTGTTCATTAATGTCTCAACAGTAATTAGAACCGGGTGTAAGTCCATCCTGGGTGTTCAGAAGACCAACTCGTATACTACTACAACTATTTGATAACTCTGCGCAAGTCAGTGGTTTTATTTTGAATAAAAGCCATGTGCAAATGATCGGATTATTTGATTGTGTGCCCATATAATGGTACAATCCCATTAATGTTTTTGAGTCCGAATACATTTCAATCCCATTGTGAAATTTTGTGCATGTAAACATAGCTAATGACTCAGAAGGTCAGAGCAGGGGATTGAACTGGTAACCCACTGGTTGCAGGACAAGCTACTAACTCCTGCTCCACTGTCGCCCCAATTGAGTCCTTTTCTTTATAAAGATAGTTATGTTACATTTCCAATTTTATTAGAAAATTCTTCAAAATAAGAATCTTTGTTTAATTTAATTGTACTATCAATTCCACAATTCATTGCCTGATCTTGCCCATTGCTTTTATCGATATTATAATAAGCAGTCTCTCTGTAAGCATTCTCAAAATGAATTGCTGGGGTTCTAAAAGGGAGGCAACATGAGCCTATTGTTCTTATACAATTATTCTCCTTATTTCCTATATTCATTTAGGTATTACTTCCAGAGAAGGCTACCTCAGTCAATTTCACTGTGCTAGCACATGATGTTGGTCAGGTGACTGCACACCTGTTGAGCAACAACACAGACCTGAACAGGTGAGTACAGAAACAATCTGCTTTAATGTTTGTGAAAGCACAACCTTAAATCCTGATGGGAAATATATTTTCGCTTTGACTTGTGTATTACACAGTCATGTGCCGGTGCAAGAGAAATCATATGTTGATTTAGAAAACCAAAACTGGGAGCTGTTTTCCTGCTTTTAATAATGCAAACATGCAAGAACCTTTTTAGGTTTCAGCTTTACAAGATTTTATAGAAACATTTTCTATAAAAGAGAAGTCTGTGCATTTCAAAAAAATATAGCACATTAATTGCTGAGCCCATAAAAACAAAAATGGAATTCCTTGTAAAAAGGTTTTTGCCATTTGTTTTAAAAACGGCTTGATTAAACCTAATGTGGAAATAGTTTGGACACCACTGGACCAATATAAATGCTTGTCTAACTGTAGACATGGCCCTAATGACAAAAATGTATACACTGGCATTAAATCATTTATCAAAAATTACAGCTCTGATAAAACCTGTTGCTACATGCATCCTTGGTATATGAGGGAGTGCTGCAAATCCAACGACACAATGCCAGTGATGGTCCACTATGGCTCTATGCTCATTCAGGAGGTGTAAAAGCTGCAAGTTGATGACTATCTGGGTTTTTTTAGACAGAAAACCCTTTAACTAATTTGAATAATAAGCTTAACATGACTACATTGTTTAGTAGTTAGGATAAACTTGGAATGTATGTAATTCACTTCCTGTATGACCCTGACAATATTTGTTGTGAATTAGTGCTAAATAGAGTGAAAACTTTGTGACCAAAGCCAAAATGATCACCAAACATAACCGAAGTTCAGAAAAATTTACACAACCGCTGGAGGGAGGCAAGAGGGTTAAGGCGGAAGTATCCATGGCTACAAGTTTAAAGATTTTTTTTTCATTCTACTGCTCAGATTATGCTTAATTGATGGGAGTCGGTCTGGGTCAAATACTTGACCTCATATTTGAAAGTTTCTGTGAACACATGTTCCTTGTTTAGTACTAACTAAGGTTAACTAAGGTGTCTCACACACCCGTAGTGTGTGAGACAAATTCCAAGACATTACAGACTAATCCATTATTTCTTGTTTATTAAGTAATGAGACTGTCAATGTGCTGCCTAATGTGGTGTTCTTCCACGTACCGTGCATTTTCTTTTCAGCATGATGGTATTTTGATACATAATTTGAAGTCGAGTGTTCTTTGTCTGTGATCTTTCTTTCTTTCTTTCTGGGTAATGTGTTGTCCAGGATTCGCTTTATAGTGATCCACAGCAATGTCCTGTCAGTGGTCTCTCAGGTCATTGGTTGGATTTACTTTCTGGCCTGGTCAGTGTCTTTCTATCCACAAGCCTGGGAAAACTGGAGAAGAAAAAGGTATTTTTTTGGTCTGCCCTCTTCTTTGACCATCATTTTTAAATATTATGCAGCTATATTAAGCTGAAGTTGGGGTTGGTTCCTTTTTTTGGTGTACTTTTAAAAGTCCCTGTTTTAAAACACTAAAAGTTTCTGTTGTTTTCCGGGGGGCTATAATAAGTCGCCGCCATGTCTATGTCAGCTGATTTGCGGCTGATCCCTTTCTGCTTATTTTACACTGCATATTTTCTTACTTGTTAAACACACGATAAACGGTTATGTGTGCAGTTTTTAAAATAATACTACTCCCATGGTCCCACTGAGGATGAAAAACTGTCAGCCTGCTTAGTTTAGATTAGCTATTGCCATAGCATAAGGAACACTCTATCTAACAGAATTGTGAATTTAACTAATTAGCACAGAAGCCAATACAGGCAAACAGTTTGCTATTCAATTCAATTCAATTCAATTTTATTTATATAGCGTCAATTCATGAAACATGTCATCTCGAGGCACTTTACAAAGTCAAAATCAATCATATTGTCTCACTTCACAATGTTTAATGAACTATGTTGACGTAATAAAATCAGTTGCACTGGACATGCACTGAAAATGAAATTGTAAGGACTTTACCCTGACAGTCAAATGAAATCTATTGACTAAAACAGCTGCAGCTCGTTCAGTTTTTTTTGTCCCCCATTTTAGAAAGTGTAACCCATATGGATTAATTACACACTGAGTGAAATATTTTAAGCCTTTATTTCTTATGTTGATAATTATGGCATACAGATAACAAAAACACAATATTCAGTGTTATAGAAAAATAGAATTTTACAAAAACTCATTTTAAAAATACACAGAAATGAAAAGTATGTTAATTTCTGTGCACTCAAGACTGAGCTCCTTTTGCATAAATTACTGTTAATGCATCGTAGGGCTGGACGATAATTCAATAACGATATATATCGGTATCGACGTATATCAATAATAGAAAAAAAGGGTCAATAAAAAGTTCAACAGAATAACAGTTTTCCTTCCTTATGCATTCAAATAATGTAGATTAATTTTACATTCATTACATCCTCCCAACTAATCACCCTCTGCCCCCTTTAAAGAGTTCAGAGAGCACACGTTCGTTTATTCTTCTATAAAAACTTGCAGTTTTGGTAAAAAGTTGATTGAATCGCGTTTAAATTCGGTGTTTGGGTGTTCTGTGTCTAAAAATAGGTCGCTAAGCGACAGCGTAGAGTGACCAGAGGTGCACTTAAAATATGTGCTTTGAATTTGTTGATAATTATCGATATCGATCAATATTATTTCTATTTTATTGATATACTTGTCCCTCTACATTGTCCAGCAATAATGCATCGTGGCATTAAGCCAATCAACCTCTGGTTCTGCTGAGATGTTCAAGAAGCCCAGGATGCTTTGATCGCTGTCTTCCGGTCATTTGCATTATTTGATCTGCCGTCTCTTATCTTCCTCCTGCCAATACGCCATAGATTTTCTACGGAGTTCCGGTCAGGCCAGTTGGCTGGCCTTTTAAGCACAGTAGCGCCATGGTCAATGAACCAGCTTTAGGTACTTTAGGGCGGTTCCAAGTCTGCTGGAAAATGAAATCAGTATCTCTTGAAAGCTTTTCAGCAGTGGGCATGTAGTGCGCTAACATTGTGTTATAGCTGAATTGACTTTGGACTTCATAAAACCCATTGGACCAACACCAGCAGATAACATGGCACCCCAAACCATCACTGACTGGAAATTTCCCTCTGGACTTTGAAGCACCAGGAATTCTGCACCTCTCTACTCATTCTCCATACGTTGGGACCTTGATTTCCAAATCAAATGCAACCTTTACTTTGGACAACTGGGCAACAGTCCTGGGCCTGTATTATCTTTAAGGAATCCGAAGACTTAAAGTAGCTCTTGGTGATGTCTTTTTAGCAAAAATCTTAGAATTTCCTGAATCCTAACGTTTTTCTTAGAATTTTACCTTGGTAAGATAAGTTATTTACAAATCACCCTAGAGAGCTCCTAAAGTGAAAAAAAAATGTCAGTAGTGAAGAGGACTTTACATCCATCTCCTAATAGTATAGCGTAACAGTATGGTATAGATGAATTTTATAGTACTTACAGACCAAAAATGCTTTGATAATAAGCATTTTGAGAGAATTGGAAAAAGTTGCAGAAAAATGCATAAATACACACTCTAGACAAGATAAAGTGCAATGTTATCCACTCTGTGTTCATAGAGAAAGATGTAAAAAAGGTGAGGAAATATTTTCTGTATTTTACATGTCAGTGGCCTAGGTGGTCATTTAGAAATTTACTTGTCTGATGCCCTCCAAATTATTGATTCAAGTCTAAATATTTCCTGAAGAAGTAATTACATTAATAAAAATCAGTTGTCCTAAAGGTTATTAATTTTACTGAGCAAATCATTCTTTAAAATATTATTTTCTCAAATATTTTGTTGTTTAAAGGCATACTATGCAACATTTTTCAGTTAATTAATGTGTTCCATACCGTTTGGGATGATTAAATGAGTCATTTCAGGTCGAACAAAGGTTTTCTCGGCCACCCTGGTGGTCTGTGGGGGAAATACCGCACTTGCAATTGCAGGAGCTCTCGGCCCGCACACACAGGTTCAGAACTCTTGTGCAAGACCGCGAGAGTCGGTCTTGCTTTACGGCAAGAACTCCATGTGTTTTTGCCCTGCCATTCACTATATGCACGTGCGAAAGCAACAACAAAGAACCGCGTGTTAACGTCAAATAAACATGCAAGCATATCGAGTTTTATTATTATTATTATTTTTTTTTTTTTTTTAATGTTGGCGAGACGCTACCGCGGCGGCCGTGGCCTGACAAGATAGCGCTGCGGGAAGCCTGATGTTCATACTTTCACTGTGTTAGTCATTGTTTGTACTGCCGTTTTTTCCAGTTTTCGTTGCGTTCGCCTGTCTGCTAAGCTCAAAACAACCGCGCCTGGCTTGACGGAGAAACCAGAACAGCTGAGCATCTTTATGACAGTGCACTTTTACTTTCGCCCTCTGGGGGGAGCCTCGCTGGAAAATCAACCCCGGTTGCATAGTATACCTTTAACACAGTATTTGAATTGTGAATGGGTTGAAACTAGGGCTGTCAATCGATTAAAATTTTTTATCTAATTAATTACATACTCTGTAATTAATTAATCTAAATTAATCGCATATAATTTTTGCTGTGAAAGTATTTTAAATATTTAAATTCAAATGATTCAATGTATAATCAGCATTAGATACATTAAAGTGCTGTTTTCAACAGCAGACAAACTGAACTAAACAGATGCCAATGTCAAACTGAACTCACGTCAACAGGAGACATTAACTGAAATAATAATAAAAAAGATAACCTGAATTTAACAGACGTCAACATATTCCATATTCCAATCTACTTTTTAGGCTAAATATACACAATTTAGACCTAGTGCTATTTTAACAAACAAGCATTTTATTAGTTATCTCTTAACTGATGTATTTCTGATGTTTGGCACTTTGTTTTACCTCGTGTTAAAGTGCTCTTTAAATAATAATGACATTCATGATGATTATGATCAGAATAAACTTTTCCATCACCTCCCAGAAGCTGGAAAGAAAAGAGACAAAAACATTTTTCACACCTCACTTAGTAACTCTAATATTTTAGTCTAAATACTTTAGCCTAAATATTTTAGGCTAAAATATTACACTGTGATGTTTAGTAATTCTGCCAAGGGCTGCAGCATTTTGATTTAATTCATCTGAATGCAGTATTTGCAAGCCATACTCTGTTTGAATGGGGGAGGGGGAAAACTGTCTGTGATTGGCTTTAACAGCCGAGCGAGCGCACTGCTGGTGTTGAGCGTGGAATGAGCAGGTGCGCGCGAGCAGAGATGGAACTCACGGCGAGGACAGTGGGTTGAGAAGAGTTTTTCAGACCGTGCCAGACCGGTTCTGAGCGTTGAGAGTTGTTTCACTGCGCGCTTGGATTGGTTCCTGCGCGCTCAAACAGAAGGCACGAATATCGCTACATAGTTGAGCGGCAGCACTGTCTTCTTCTCTGTCGTCATGCGCCTCCCCTGTGACTCTTTGGCGCCCCCCAGGAGAGGCGCGCCTCACCTATTGAAAACCCCTACTGTACGGCATTCATTAATCTGCGTTATTTTTTTTAATCCGTTATATTTTTTTAATTAATTAATTGAAATTAACGCGTTATTTTGACAGCCCTGTTAAAACTCATACCAAATGTTCTAAATTAGTTAAGCTAATTTGATTCCACGTTCTTCAAAATGAACTTTAGTTCTCCAACGTGGATCTGCAGTGAACCAGGATTCACTGAATCATTCTGATGGTTTTCAACTATTTTTTTCCTTTTTGTTTCCTTTGTGTGTACATAGTTTGTTAGCTTCTTATCTTAATTTTGCTCAGTTGTTTAATTAAGTTTCACTAGCCTAGTAGAGCGGATGTGTTGATTGAAATATATGGTTAATTGGGATAAACAGCATTACATAGTGATGTTCTCTGGATGTTAATTTTATTTCTGTTAATAAATTCTTGAACTTGAAGCAAAGTTGTCACTCATTCATTCCATATGTGTGCAGAGTTTGCTGTTAAAATAATGCCAGTGCTTGAATCACCCTTTCAACTATTGTCCTTATATCAGCTGCTTGAGCTGATATTCACTAGACAATACTTAACAGACTGAATGTTATTAAATATTAAATAACTTAAAACAATGTGTAATGGCACAACAGTTATAAGGTTATGAGTTATTTACTTCTTCATTAGACTTGTTCTTCCAAAAGGTGGTGATGTTTTGCTGTGAATTTATCCTATTCAAATATGCGCATAAGAAGCAACGGATGTAAAGAGATGGGGAAAAGCGTGGTGGAGGTAGAGTCATGCCTTGCCACACATCTTCTTTTGGTCTACAGGTAATGCCCAACGACCACCTAGTGGTGAATTTGTTTTCTGATTTTCTGAGTCATTGAATATTGGGTTCTAATTCTCTGTAAGCCATAATCATCAAAATTACAAGAAATATATGCTTGAAATATTTTACTCTGAGTGGGATGAATATGAGTTTCATTTTCTGAAATTAGTGAGAAATATTTAACTTCTTTACGATATTATTTTTTTTACCTGTACTTGCATGACTAAAATCTGTTCAAGAGCAGGTACGATTTGAAAACGGGAATTCCTGACACAGATACTGGACTGCTGTCCAGTAACGTGTGAAATGGGCAGACTGGAATTCATTTAAAGATTATTCAGTGTAATAGGAGACATTAAGTGCCTCAGGCTGCAGCAGATATCCTTAGCTGGAGTGAAGTTGGAATGTTTCAACTAAATATAAAGTAATAAAACAGGCAGCAAAAAGAGGTCATCTAGTTTTTAAGTAAGCAGAATGAAACTCGTATATCAATGATGAATTCTTTGCATCATCTTTTCAGGTCTCATATGGGATTCTGTTCATGAGACAGATAGGAAGTGTCTTAGAGATTTTATGCACTGTTACCTTCCAACGTCTCTGTTCAGACTGCAAAATGTTTTTCTTCAGTGTTGTAGGTCTCAACTTCGACTACCTGGCTTTCAATCTAACAGGCTTCATCGCTTACAGTGTCTTCAACATTGGCCTCTTCTGGATACCTTACATAAAGGTAACATTATTTCTAAGGCACTTAATTGTTCAGACATGAATGTGATTAAAAGTACTGATGCAGGACTTCCAGTTATGGCGGCCATGTGAGAGGACGTGTTTTTCACCGCTCTGCTGTTCCAGTCAAAGAATTTACTTAAAACTCCTTCCTTTCAAAATATACTAAAGGACAACTGTGCGCGCAAGTTCGGAATAATGCCTAAAGCAGCAAAGACATCCCAAGAAGTAAGTGAAAAGGTGAAACAGCATAAACTAACGGAATACCATCTTCGAGGTGAAATGCAGAAAGCTAATGCTAGCTCACGCTCGGTCCCAATGGCTGCCACGGACAGAGAAGAAAACCCGAATTTCCAAAGCAACAAGGTGGACGAAATAATTTCTGTCGTTAACTCGATACAGAAGAATTTCTCTTCTAGATTTGATGAAGTTCTGAGCTCCATCGACAGTGTGAAAAAAAGATAAATGACTGTATCCAAAGAATTGCAGAAACCAAAACACGCATTTCTGATGCGGAGGGAGAGATAGAAATGCTATGAAACAAGGTGGATGTGCTGGAGTCCAGGAAGAAATACTTGGAAGACAAAATTATGGATTTGGAAACTAGGTCGAGGCAAAACAACCTAAGGCTTGTCGGATTGCCAGAGGGAGCTCAAGGGCAGAATCTATGTGAATTCCTAGAGAAATGGTTGCCGGAGGTCCTCGGAGTTAGAGCGGTGGCCGTGGAAAGAGCGCATCGAATTGGACCCCGGAGAGACAACACTGCAGCGCCCCGCACCTTAACAATGAGATTTCTCAGCTACAAAGATAAGCAGCTCATTGCTTTAACATCAAGATCTAAAACTGAAATTAAATACCAGGATCATCGGGTCCGGTTCTACCCAGATGCCGCGGCAGATCTTTTCCAGCTTCGTAAAGCAGTTTGACCCGATACGCACAGAACTACGCAAACTGGGTTTACGACACAGGGTTGCTCACTCAGCCAAGCATCTGGTGACTTATCAGGACCGAACTCATGCTTTCAAAACAGCGGCAGCTGCACGTGAGTTTCTACAGAGAATCCAGAAGAAAACTATTGGGGACGCAGCCCTGGGTTAAATGCCCATACGGCTTCCTATAACATTGCTGTTGCCTTTATTGGTCAATTATACTGGAGGGGAAACCACAGGGATCTGTTAAGAATGCATTTATTTCTGCTTAGATATGGCAAGAGGAAGTACGCACATTCCGGTTGGTGTGCATACTAATAAGTTCGGACTTGTAAGCGAATAAATGGAAGGTGAGAATTACTGTTAATATAGTGAACAGCATCGGTAAAATAAATATAATTTTTTTGGATATAGAGTGGTTTGACTGCTCCTCACTGGGTGTGGATTGGTCTCACGCGGTAACGGGAGGTGTACGGTGGGGGGAGGGAGTCCCTCAGAAGTCAGACTTGGTGAGGGAATTTAGGTTTAAGGGACATGTTGTAAGTTTTGTTTTGTTGTTTAAGCTTCTCAAATGTTCGTGTTCATATGGGGTAAACAATGTTCCATATTTCTTCTCCATTTCTGGTAATCCAGTGGATGTTGCATGTCGCAAGTCTTGAAGCTTGTGATAAGAACCTTACCAGGGATCCCCCTAGGTGGCGCTTTCAGCATAAATGGTTGCAGGATGAAGATTTTGTTAAATATATGGGAAGACAAATCGATGAGTACTTTCAGTTAAACACCAACCAAACAACAGCATGCATCAGAAGGGAGGCCTTTAAAGGTATACTATGCAACCGGGGTTGATTTTCCAGCGAGGCTCCCCCCAGAGGGCGAAAGTAAAGGTGCACTGTCATAAAGATGCTCAGCTGTTCTGGTTTCTCCGTCAAGCCAGGCGTGGTTGTTTTGAGCTTAGCAGACAGGCGAACGCAACGAAAAGTGGAAAAAACGGCAATACAAACAATGACTAACACAGTGAAAGTATGAACATCATGGGTCCGTTCTTCGTACGTTGCTAACTCAGTTAGCTGGATTTCATTGTTGAAGATTTGGCATGATCTTGGATCGTTTGGTTCTTCGAAACTCATCCCGGACTTGCTGTCATAGCAACATGTGCGCAAAGTTGAGCCTGCTGCCGAGCAGGCTTATTTCATGTAAACAGGATTAGATCGTAGCGGAGGAGATAGGGAAGTCTGTGTCTAGCCAACGCACTTGGACCACCTAGTGGCAGAGGAAGGGACAGAATTGGGGAACACCATTTTTTTTATGTTCAATAAAAGACGAAACAAATAATGCTTTGTTCCTGTCATTTTATTTAAAAAATTATTTATAAAGAAAAGTCAGTAAGTCATCTTTTGCCTGCAGTAAGAGATAGTTATGTAAAGTCAGTAATACTACTATGTGTAAAATGGTGTATTAGAATTTACTCTGAAGGTCCTTTTGAAGCAACTCGATCTCTAGTGCAGTGTTTCTTTTTTTCACGTTGTGGAGTTCAATTTCTCCTCTTAATTTGTATTTTTTTTTCAGGTCAAAATACTTTTTCTTTTGTTGAAGATGCCGTTAATATAGGGAACAGATGGCACCTTGAGTCATTTTGTGAAAAAAAAAAAAAAAAAAAAAGAAAAAGAAAAAGGGTTAAACATGTAAAAGTAAAAAGAACCCGATTTTTTTCAGCCTTCTAATTGGTGGCTGTTAAAAACAAACACGTCATTTAACAGTGGCTTTTAAAAAAGAGGAAGAAGTTGCTTTTTAAAATACAGTATAATAATTAAAGGCTATCATTTTGTAGAATATTCTTGTACTTCACTTTTTTCCCCATGTTCTAGTGGCTCCCATGGAGGCTCTGACATAAAAGAACAAAGTACTTATGAAATTATTAAAATACACAAATATATACTGTAGAAAGTGATAGAAACATCTATCATGGACAGTATTTAAAATTTAATTTGTCTGCTGCTGTTTGCCAGCCCTCTCTCTTGGTTTTAGCAGACTTTGAGGTGTTACCTGTCGTTGTAATTAACTCAAATTCGGCATAACCTTCCATTAAAAGCTCTTGTTCTGCTGGGAAAAAAAACTGTGGGCATTCTTTGGCCATGCTGAACAGCCAATAGCAGCATTGCTGATCATTGTTTCTACTATCGATACATTTCCCCTTTTAAACAAACGCATGAACGCACAGTTGTCTAAGATAACTCAATCCAGCCATACTAATCGTAAACAACAGGTGTGTTCGAAGAACCCAATTAGCCGGATCATGATTAGCCGGATTAAATCATCTTGGATGTCTCATTTGATCTTGGATGTTTTAAGCAACGTACGAAGAACCGACCCCAGGGTTTCCCGCAGCGCTATCTTGGCGAGGCGGCCGCCTCGCCAAACTCATGCTACCGCCTCGCCAACATTCAAAAAAATAAATAATAATAATAAAACTCTATATGCTTACATGTTTATTTGACATTAACACGCGGTTCTTTGTTGTTGCTTTCGCGCGTGCATATAGTGAATGGCAGGGCAAAAACACATGGAGTTCTCGGCGTAAAGCAATTGCAAGTACGGTATTTCCCCCACCGACCACCAGGGCGGCCGAGAAAACCTTTGTTCGACCTGAAATGACTCATTTAATCATCCAAAACGGTATGGAACACATGAATTAACTGAAAAATGTTGCATAGTATGCCTTTAAAGCGTTTATTAGAGGTCATACTATTAGCTTTACAGGCAATAAGTCCAAGGAAGCAAAGACTGAAAGACAGTACCTAGAAAATAAAATAAAGAACATTCAGGAGAGGGTCTTGCAAACAAATGACACTGAATTGAAAAAACATCTGTTGATTCTCAGAGCAGAATATGACAAAATGTCCAGTCTCAGAGCTGCATCCAGTCTCCTAAGATTGAAACAAAATTTTTACGAACAGGGGGACAAAGCTGGAAAACTTCTAGCCTGGCAGATTAAACAGCTTTAAACAACAATCTCGATTACATTAATTGAAACACAGTATAAAACTTTAATAGATCCAAGAGATATTAATAATGTTTTTAGAGGCTATTATGAGAAATTATATGACTCTAATGTAAAGCTGGACCAAGAGGAACTAGACAAGTTTTTGGGCAAACTACATATCCCCGTCATTGCAGAGGAGTGCAGAGTGGACTTAAATATAGAAGTAAATGAAATCTGGTAAACAACCAGGACCCTACGGTATCCCCATTGACTTTTACAAAACATTTATGGACAAATTGCTTTCTCCTCTTAGACATGTTCATGGAGTCATTTAAAAAAGACTCATTACCTCCATCTTTAAATCAGGCTTTAATTATTCAGCTGCCAAAACCGGGTAAACCTCCTAATAGATGTGAAAATCTGAGACCCATTAGTCTACTTAACTCTGATCTCAAAATCATCTGTAAACTTTTGGCATTGA
The DNA here is from genome assembly GCF_011125445.2 of Fundulus heteroclitus. Lineage (NCBI taxonomy): Eukaryota > Metazoa > Chordata > Actinopteri > Cyprinodontiformes > Fundulidae > Fundulus > Fundulus heteroclitus. The sequence goes on along the minus strand of NW_023396868.1, from coordinate 2,128,618 downwards.
GACTGCATTTGGCATTGAGACTACCAAATATTATAAATAAAGATCAAATTGGGTTTGTGGCTGGGAGGCAAGGATATCATAATATTAGAAGGGTCCTGAATATTACTTGGTTCAAAAAGAACGCTAATGACGCAGCCCTTCTCTCAATAGACGCGGAGAAAGCTTTTGATAGAATCAAATGGCCCTATCTCTTTAACATACTGGAAAGGTTGAATTGTGGAAGTAATTTTATTAAATGGGTTAAAATGTTATATAGCAACCCAACTGCAGAAATTGCATCAAACAAAATATTTTCAAGAGCAATTCAAATCAAAAAGGGTTGTCACCAGGGATGCCCTCTCTCTCCCTTACTATTCACACCAGCGATCGAGCCTTTGGCATCAGCTATTCGTCTTCATCCACAAATCTCTGGGTTCATGGTGGGTCCCACAGAGCACAAAATCTCTTTATTCGCTGATGATATAATTTTATTACTAACAGATCTGAAAAATTCAATCCCGGACGTGATCAAGGAATTTGGGGGAATCTCAGGCTACAAAATAAACAATACAAAATCATCAATTCTGGTATTAAATCCAGGCGAAATGATTAATGCAATTAATGAGATTAAGCAGTGTAAAGTAGTAGAACATTTTTCATATTTGGGTGTTCAGATTTTCCCAGAGCTGCAACAGGTGGTCAAATTCAACTACGAAAACCTAATGAAAACAATAATCTCCTCAATTGAAAACTGGACATCTCTACCTATATCTTTGTTGGGAAGAGTCAATGTTTTGAAAATGAACATACTTCCAAAGCTTTTATACCTCTTTCAAAGTATTCCTCTGCCGTCTCCTCCTGAACTATTCAATTGGCTAAAGAAAAGCATTTTTGTTTTTTTTGTGGAATAACGGAAGATCTAGACTTCGTCTCTCGCTACTTTATTTACCATTTGATAGAGGGGGGTTAAAGTGCCCTAATTTCAAATTATACTATTGGGCAAGTCAGTTAAGGACCATTATGTTCTATTTTACAGATAAAGATAATCCTCACTGGGTAGAAATGGAGTCTCGCAATTTAAATTTAGCTCTTCCATTGTTTATAAATTCTGACATATCAAAGAAATTACAGAAACACATCACTAATCCCATCCTGAAAAACATGATAAAGATTTGGCAGGATGTTAGAAAATACCTTGGGGAGGCAAACTATATATCCCAATTTAGCCCAATATGGGGTAACCAGCTGTTTGCTCCAGGCAGAGCAGATGGAACATTTAAAATATGGGCATTACAGGGTTTAAAAAGTGTTGGTGACCTTTACTCATCAAGCTCTGATGTACTTTTGTCATTTGGAGAGCTACAAACCAATTTCAAGCTGGAAAAAAAACATTACTTCAAATTTCTTCAAATAAGAAGTTTTGTTAAAGCAAAACACAACAGTTTTAATAAGCCCCCTCTTACGAAACTTGAAAAGTTAATGACTCGGAACAAAACAAAGAGGGGCATCATCTCAGACTTTTATAAAGAACTAATCTCTAACTCACTAGAGAACTCAAACAATAAGCTTATAAACTGGAATTTAGATTTATCAGCAAATATCAGTGAACAGGATTGGGAAAAGGCCTGCACTAAGGCTCAAACAATGTCCATAAACAGCCGCCTTAGAATTCTACAATTTAAATGGCTAATGCGTATATATGTTATGCCTGTATAATTAAATAAATACAATAATAACACCCCAGATTTTTGTGTAAAATGTAAATTTAAAGGGACTCTAATACACTGTATGTGGGAATGTAACATATCAAAGCATTTTGGACAGAGGTGAAAGTTATAATAAAAAAATATCTTAAAACAAGTTCCACTGGATCCTAAATTGTTCCTGTTAGCTCTATACCCTGGGAAACATGATTTTAGCAAGCTAGAATGCACTTTTATAGATATAAGCTCGTTGGCTGCAAAAAATGTTATAGCTTTGGCCTGGAAAAATGTCAGTAGACCTAGTATCACGCAATGGTTAAAACAGATGCTGTCTAACTTGCCATTAGAAAGAATAACATATATTAGGAAATCCAAACGGTACCTTTTTGAGAGAATTTGGGGACGTTTTATCAATTTTGTTAAGAATTTAGACCTGACTGCAGATTTGATTGAGTCTTGATTTATTGGAACCTGCGGTTCACCATGTTGTGTAGATATGTATATCCATATCCGACCAATTTGTAATTTGCTTAAATACCCCCGTTCTTGAGAAGCTATGTGTGTGTTAAAGGAGAAGTCCGGTCAAAATCAGAATTCAAACTGCTAAAAGTACTTAAAATATACAATTTTACATACTGTTCAATAAATGATAAGCTTTTTTAATTAAGAGTAATTTTAATTTGAAGGTCCTTTTATTGGGGCAGCCATCTTGGTGAGGAACAGTACTGCCACCTCCCAGTTTGTTAGGTCACTGTGCGGTATCGGCTGTAGAGCAAGTCCCAATGCCCTATCTGTCCCCTTGTAAATAAATATCCGTTTTCATGCCAAAATATATTTTTTTAACCCCTTAAACAAAGATAGACATGGTATTAAGCATTTAAATTAATACTAATTTTACATTTTAGAGACATAAAAAGACAACAAATAAGCATTAAAGTACGGTTTTTGGGTTGGGTTCTGCAATGTTATAAGAACAGTATAAAACTCATCTTTAGAACCAATCTCTGTTTAGAATGGTGATCTGCACCGCCTAATCTACTTTCAGCAGTTATCATCAGTTATTGCAACTGTGAACTGCAGAAAATACGGGCAGAGCGGCTCCTTCTGAGTTTACTCTCTGCTCCTGTCAGGATGAGCTGCAGCGTTATGAGGTGGACGGATATTTCAGCGTTTAGAGCCAAAACAATCAACTTCACTTTCAGAAATAAGGCCAAAAAAACCTGCGACCCGCAACTCATGAAATTTGCAGGCGACTTTAGAAAAAATAAGACGAAAGTTGCATAAAATTAGTGGGCTTTGCAACAGTGAGCATGCTTTCTAAGTGTGTCGTATCCTCCGCCGCTCTGGTCGGTAAACAAATCCTCTCTCTTCAGGTAGGTATTCCAACAAAAGAACCCATGGTGGATGATGAATCGGAAAGGTGAAAAAAACAGTTTTTTCCACTTTTACCCGATGTGCCATGTACGTCAGCACTGTTGCTTCAACAATAGCTGTCGTGAATTTCAATAGTGAACTCCTCTGGAAATCCAAAATAATTGTTGTTTATTGCAGCTGTGTATAACAGCTCCTGTTGAGTTTCCTTGTAAAGCGCGGAGAACTGCCCTCGGCTCTCCGCGATTCTACGTCACAGGATGTGATGTCAGGCGGCCATTACTGCCCATATTCGGGCAATAATGGCTGCCCCCATACACAGTGATCCAGACGACAATTTATGCTTTTTATTTTCTTATTGAATAACGCTAAATAAATGAAAATAACCACGAATGTATTAGTTTTAGGTATAGCTAATGATCCCCTGATTTTTCCTTGTTGACTGGACTTCCCCTTTAAAGAACTTTTATTTTATTTACTTATTTATATTTCTCCATGTTGAGTAAAACAACTGTCATGCAACAGTTACAAAGTGAACTTGTTTTGATAACTACATGTTTGTATTTTTTCAAATGAAAAATCTCAAAACGTATATCGGTAAAAAAAAAAAGTACTGATGCAGGAGGCTGAGGTGTAAAACAACACACAGGTAAAAGCTTAGACAGCTGGGGTGTGCTGAAACCAAGTCAGAGATAACATGAATAAATTAAATTGATATCTATGAGATAAGAAATTCCTTTATGGTCCCACAAGGGGGAGATTTGGGTATGACAGTTACAAAAACAGACACAAACAAAAAAATATTTCTAAAGCATTAAGGGATAGGCTTTATCAAAAAAAAAACCCAAAATGCTAGAGTTTCACAGAGCGCAGTCCTGTACTGAGGCCTGGGTTTCAAATACAGTCAGATTGTTCTTTTATGAGCAACCTGGCCCTTAATCATTCCACCTTTTGTTTCTTTTATCCGTCTGCTTCTTTGGGTTGTTGCACAGAACCTCTGGGTTTCTTAGAAAGAAAGAAAAAATACTTTGAAAGCATATTGAGCTAAATTGGGGGAAAATATCCTGGATGTCCACCCTGATAAGGAATGAGTAATGTGTCAGGAACAAAAGGATGTCAAACCATTTATTTAAAGTTAGCAACCCACAGAGAGCTTAAACCAAAGTCACACATAAAGCAAAACTGAAAAACAGATGCTGCCGGTTGGTCCAAATTTGCCGAATTGTCATTGTGGCAACTCAAAGTATTTCTAAGTAGTTTATTCAGCCCCCACATATTTGTATGCATGCCTAACAACATTAGGGCATGCTCCATATGAGACAATGGATTGTGTCTCTAGGTAACTCTTCTCAGATGCTGACCAGGGCATCGCTGAGCTCCTGGACAGGCTGTCGTGCAACTTGGTGGTATGAAATGGACCTAAACATGATATCCTGCTTATATAGCTGTTCTATTGGATTTAGAGCAGGGCACTGGAGAAGACAGTGAGTGGTATCAATTTCTACATCCTCCAGGAACTGCCTGCATATTCTTGCTGCATGAGGCTAGGCATTATCACCAGGAGGAACCCAAGATTCACTGCACCAGTGACAGGTATAATAATGGGTCTAAGAATTTCATCATTTATCAAGTCTGTGCATCCGTCCATGAAGATGCCTCCCCAGACCAACACTGATCCACCACCTTGCCAATTGTTCACCGCAGCTTCTGTAGACCCTTTCAGGTCTGTCCTATGAGCACAGAGTGAAACGTCTTTCATTTGTGAAAAGAACAGGCCGCAAGTCCCGAACCTGCCAATTCTGGCATTCTCTGACAAATGCCATTTCAGTTCCATGATACCGGGCAGTGAGCACAGGGCATACTAGATTACGCCAAGCCACCCTCAAAAAGTCTAGCTCTAATGGTTTGGTCAGAGGCATTCACGCCAGTGGCCTGCTGGAGGTCACTTTGTAGGGCTCTGGCAGTACTTACCCTGTTCCTTCTTGCAGAAATGAGCCGATACCGGTCCGTCCTGCTGATGGGTTAAGGACCTCAGACCTCAGGCCCTGTCCAGCTCTCCTAGAGTAATTGCTTGTACCCTGAAATCTCCTCTTGCTTGTGTTTCTCCTCTTGAAACACAAGCAAAACTTCTGGCAATGGGCCATATTGATGTGCCATCCTGGTGGAGTTGGACTGCGTGTACAACCTCTGTAGGATCCATGTATCGCCTCATGCTGCGAGTAGTGACTCTGACCTTGGCCAAATGCAAGGCTATTGAAAACCAGTCAAAACTAAATGAGGAGGGAAAAATGTCTGTGGCCCCTAGCTGCCGAACCTTTTCTGTTTTGGGGTTTGTCTCATCGTTGCCCCTTTAGTGCACCAGTTGTGTATGTGATTAACACATGAATGGCTGACACTGATTAACAACTCCCTCTATTAAATAAAATTTTATTTATATAGTGCCAATTCATAAAACATGTCTTCTCAAGGCACTTAACAAAGTCAAATTCTATCAGATTATATAGATTAGGTCAGATTATACAGATTGGTCAAAAAAATTCCTATCTAAGGGAACCCAGTTGATTGCATCAAAGTCTTGACAAGCAGCATTCACTCCTCCTGAAAAAGTGTAGAGCAACAGGGAGAGTCGTCTGCATTGTCCATGGCTTTGCAGCAATCCCTCAAACTGAGCAAGCATTAACCGGCAGTGGAAAGAAAAACTCCCCATTAACGGGAAGGAAAACCTCCAGCAGAACCGGGCTCGACCGACTGGGGGTTAGAGAAGGCAGAGCAGAGACATTAGATGGTAATAGCGGGTGATCTGTCGTTCCTGGATGATGCCACAGCTAACAGAACGCAAGACCAGGTGTACCTACTATGAAGAAAAAAGAGAGAGAGAAGAAAAAGTTAGAAGCAGAAATGACAACAAGCAATGCAAACTGGAGAACAGTAGAACTCAGTAGAGTGAGAAAAATAGACCCTGATGTCCTCCAGTAGCCTAAGCCTATAGCAGCATAAAAATAGAGATAGCTCAGGGTAATCTGAGCCACTCTGACTAGAAGCTTTGTCAAAAAGGAAAGTTTTAGGATTAGTCTTAAAAGTAGACGGGGTGTCTGCCTCATGGACCAAAACTGGGAGTTGGTTCCACAGGAGAGGAGCCTGATAGCTAAAGGATCTGCCTCCCATTCTACTTTTAGAGACTCTAGGAACCACCAGCAGACCTGCAGTCTGAGAACGAAGTGCTCTGTTAGGAACATACGGGGTAATCAGAGCTCTGATATATGATGGAGCTGGATTATTAAGGGCTTTATAAGTTAGAAGAAGAATTTTAAATTTTATTCTTGATTTAACAGGAAGCCAGTTAAGGGAAGCTAAAATTGGAGAAATATGATCCCTCTTGTTGATTTTCATCAGAACTCTTGCTGCAGCATTTTGGATCAGCTGAAGGCTTTGAACTGCATTTTGTGGACTTCCTGATAGTAAAGAATTACAATCGTCCAGCCTTGAAGTAACAAATGCATGGACTAGTTTTTCAGCATCACCCCTGGACAGAATGTTTCTAATTTTGGCAATCTTCCGGAGGTGCAAAGAGGAAACTCTGGAAACCTGGTTAATATGGGATTTAAATTATATGTCTTGGTCGAAAACAACACCAAGATTTTTTACTTTATTACCAGAGGCCAATTCAGATTAAGTGATTGATTAAGAAGTTTATTTTTTGAGGACTCTGGTCCAAAGATTACAACTTCTGTCTTATCAGAATTTAAGTGCAGGAAATTTAAAGTCATCCAGCTTTTGATGTCATTAAGACATGCCTGTAGTCGAAGTAACTGATTGGATTCATCAGGATTTATGGATAAATATAGCTGAGTGTCATCAGCATAACAGTGGAAATTAATCCCATGCTGTCTAATAATTTTGCCAATCGGAAGCATATATATAATAAAGAGAATTGGTTCAAGGACTGAACCCTGTGGTACTCCACAGGTGACCCTAGAGTTTAAAGAAGATTTATTATTAACATGAACAAACTGGAATCTGTCAGACAGATAAGATTTAAACCAGCCTAATGTTTTCCACTTAGTCCCTACAGTATGTTCAAGTCTTTGTAGGAGAATATTGTGATCAGCTGTATCAAATGCAGCACTGTACAGTGCTGCATTTGTACAGACACAAGTCCATTATCTGAGGCCATGAGAATATCATTAGTGACCTTCACCAGAGCTTTTTTAGTGCTATGATGAGTTCTGAGGCCTGACTGAAACTCTTTAAATAGGTCATTACTTTTTAAATGTTCACATAGTTGATTAGCAACTACTTTCTCAAGAATTTTAGATAAGAAAAGAAGATTAGATATAGGTCTGTAATTTACTATATATATATATATATATATATATATAATAAAGGCTACTTTAAAAGCCTGTGATACATATCCATGTACTAAGGATAGATTAATCATGTCTAAAATAGGGCCACTGATCAAAGGGAATACCTCCTCAAACAACTTGGTTGGGATTGGGTCTAACATACAGGTAGAAGTTTTAGATGAAGCTAAAATTGTAGATAGCCCAGAAAGCTCTACTGCTTCTAAACAGTGCAGACACTGCGCAGGTTCTAAAGATTCCTCCAATGCTGCCTTACTTACTGAGGACGAGGTAATCATGTTTGGGAGGGTGCCAATTATTTTATTTTTAATGGAATCAATTTTATTTATGAAAAATCCCATAAAGTCATTACTGCTAAGAGCTAAGGGAATGGATGGATCAACGGAGCTATGACTCTGGGTAAGTTTGGCAACTGTACTGAAGAGAAATCTAGGATTGTTTTTATTCTCCTCAATTGATGAAAAATATGCTGCTCTAACTCTGTGAAGGGTCTTTTTATACAACAGTAGACTGTTTTTCCAGATTAGGTAGGATTCCTCTTGGTGTGTAGAGCGCCATTTTCTCTCCAATTTCCTAACATTGTGCTTCAAATAACGCAGCTCTAAATTAAACCTGGGAGCCAGCTTCCTGTGGATAACCACCTTCTTTTTTAAGAGAGCTACACTGTCTAATATAGAACGCAATGAGGAAGTCACACCGTTAACAAAGGCGTCTATTTGTAAATAGGAAGAAACAGCATTGCTGCTATCTGTAGGGTATTTCTGCAATACTGACGATATTAAAAGGGGAACAGACTCATTAAAGTTCGATACAGCATTATCTGATAAAGATCTACTATAATAAAACCCTCTTTTGGGGCTGGAGAACTCAGTTAAATTAAACTCAAAAGTTATTAAAATATTAACTGACCAGATCAATATTCCAGAAGTTTAATTGCCTTGATATAAAACTCCAACTAAAATATATTCCTTTAATTGTTTTTACCTATATATCTTAAAGGTGGGAAAACTTTAAATTTGGGTGTGTGGAGCAAAGTCAATCACTCTACAAGTGAAAGAACTTGCTAAGAGATACCTGGACAGATTGTCTCTGTAAGACAGATCTGTATAATTTCTAAGAGCTTATTTAGCGTCACCTCACTTGTCACTCACCATAAGCCAGCAATAGCTAAATATCTGGACTGACGGATGCTACCGTCTCAGAACTTATTAGAGCTTTAGAAAGTAATGTTTTTCTTCTGAATGTACTGCCTTTACTTTTCACCTTCTGTTTTTCTCTGTAGGAAGAGTTCCTTCAGAAAAACCCCAGCGGGATTAACCCTGTCAATGCTAATGATGTTTTCTTCAGTCTTCATGCACTCCTGTTCTGTGTGATCTACGTCAGCCAGGCTGCTCTGTATGAGGTATACGACAACAGTGTGGAAAGTTTTATACAGCAGATGATAAAATTGGACAGGCTATTGAGGCTTTTAAAAAATAAGGAGATACCATGTTCTTCTGAAGACTTTACAGTGTTCTGTGGCTGTCTTTTCCAGAGGGGGGGTCAGACGGTGTCATGGACAGCCAGACTTTTGTTACTCATTGGTTGGACCTTTGCTTTAATCAGCCTATTTGTTGCTGTAGCCCAAAAGATTACCTGGCTGGAGTACCTCTACTACTTCTCCTACATTAAACTAGCTGTCACACTGATCAAATATGTGCCACAGGTAAGCTATAGAAATTACAACAACAAACCACAAAATGCTTTTTGTTTATAGTCCTGTTCTATGGTTTCCGTTATATTCAACTATGGAAAAACCTTTTGTAGTGTGTAATTATTAATGGACAGGATTTTTTATGCCGGTTTCCAGGCATATATGAACTACAGGAGACAAAGCACTAAGGGCTGGAGCATCGGCAATGTCCTGCTGGACTTCACTGGTGGGGTCTTCAGTATCCTACAGATGATCATTCAGTCCTACAACAACGGTAAATATCAGGGATGTATCCAGTGAGCCAATTCTTTGCATAGTATGTTGAGTAATACTGGGCGATTTTTTTTTTTTTTTTTTTTTTGCGAAAAACATGCTTGTGTCAATGATGTAAATGGTGACGTTTGAAGCCCTGAGAGGCGGCCATACCATGTGACTGATTCATGAACTGAGCTGCTGGTTCACCAGGTTGCACAAGATTTAAAGGGGCAATTCCTCCATCGCATCTTATTGTCTTGGCTTCATTTGCATTATATTTAAGTGTCTTTCTTAGCTTTGAAATCAGCAAGAAAGAAAAGTGTTGAAACAGACTTATCTGTACCAACACAATGCCTATCTGAACTTATATAAACTTGCTATTGCTCTTTTGACTTAACCTGGTAAGTGGCAAGCCAGATAGATAATGTGTAGCACTCTGCGTTCTGCACATTATCAATGAGGGACTACTGCTATCAAGTCTGTTAAGGGAAAGAGGGACATTCAGCAGAACTTTCTGATCTGATTGGATGAAGCAACACCTAGTGCCCGCCAAGCAAAGTTTGGTTTAGTCAATCATGGTATCACATGAAAATATTGTAAGCAGCAGGCGCCATGAGAAACCACAACAAGTTACGCTGGTCAAGTCACTTCTTGCTTTTAAGATAAGTCTTTATTGATCTCACAATGGAGAAATTCACTCGTCACATCGGCTCATACAAGAAGGTGCAGAGTAGGGAAGGTGCATTCAGTTATATACAGTGAGTCTTCATATATACAGTGGGTCAAAAAGAATACCAAAAAAAATACAAAAAAGGAAATAGGAATGTAAATTTCTCATTTACATTCTTAGTGGTCTATATATATACATATATATAAACATATCTATATACTTAAATATATACATATATCTATGCGCCTACATACATACGTACCTACGCGTATACACGTGCATATACATTATATACATTTGTACATACATACATACATACATACATACATACATACATGTGGGCTGACTTATGTTCAGGTGGTGATAGCAGCAGAAGTCACTACATCAGGATTATTGCACGGGTTGTGGGACAGTGTATTAAATAGATTATTGCACCTTGGTTATTGCACATTAATTATTACCATTATGGTCACAGTTACAGTGCAGCATTGTAAAGTCTGATAGCAGCAGGAATAAATGACCTGCGGTAGCGCTCCTTTTTACAGACAGGATGTCTAAGCCTGTCACTAAAGGAGCTGCTCAGCTCCTCTACAGTCTGGTGCAGGGGGTGAAAGGTGTTGTCCATGATGGATGTGAACTTGGACAACACCCTCCTCTCAGCTACTTCCTCCACAGAGTCCAGAGTGCAGCCCAGGACAGAAGTGGCCTTCCTCACCAGCTTGTTCAGCCTCTTTCTGTCCCGCTCTGTGCTGCCAGGGGCCCAGCAGACGACAGCGTAGAGGAGGGCTGAGGCCACCACAGAGTCATAGAAGGTTTTTAGCAGAGGCCGGCTCACTCCAAAGGACCTCAGCCTCCTCAGGAGGTGGAGCCGGCTCTGGCCCTTCTTATACAGGGCATCGGTGTTGTGAGTCCAGTCCAGCTTATTGTTGACGTGAACACCCAGGTATTTGAAACTCTCCACAGTTTCTATGTCCTGCCCCTGGATGTTCACAGGTGAGTGAGGTGGGGGTCTTCTCCTGAAGTCGATCACCATCTCCTTGGTCTTACTGGTGTTTAAGCACAGATAGTTTTCCTCACACCAGTCCACAAAGTCCATGATGACCGACCGGTACTCCAGCTCGTTCCCTTCAGACACACAGCCCACAATGGCCGAGTCGTCAGAGAACTTCTGAAGGTGGCAGCTGTCCGTGTTGTAGGTGAAGTCCGAGGTGTAAAGGGTGAAGAGAAACGGAGACAGAACGGTGCCCTGGGGGGCCCCGGTGCTGCAGAGTGCCACGTCTGACTGACAGCCGTGCAGCCGCACGTACTGAGGGCGGTCAGTGAGGTAGTCCATGGTCCAGTCAGCTAGATGTTTGTCCACCCCAGCATCCTCCAGCTTCCCCCTCAGCAGCACCGGTCTGATGGTGTTGAAAGCGCTGGAGAAGTCAAAGAACATGACTCTCACAGCGCTCCCGGTGGTCTCCAGGTGGGTGAGCGCCCGCTGCAGCAGGTAGATGATGGCATCCTCTACTCCGATGTTGGGCCGGTAGGCAAACTGCAGCGGGTCCAGGGTGGGGCTGACCACGGTGCGCAGGTGAGCTAGGATGAGGTCAAGGAGACTGGTCTGAAGTCTGCCGGTTCCCTGGCGTGCGGCGTTTTGGGAACCGGTACCACACAGGAGGTCTTCCACAGGGTGGGCACCACCCCGAGGCTGAGGCTCAGGTTGTAGATGTAGCTGAGGACCTCACAGAGCTCATCTGCACAGGTCCTCAGCAGCCTGGGGGGGATGCCGTCCGGTCCTGAGGCTTTCCTTTGTTTCAGCCTCATCAGCTGACCTCTCACCTGCATTGGTGTGATTGTGAGGGGGGAGGAAGGTAGGGCTGAAGGTGTGGATGGGTCAGTCATTGATAGGAGTGGCGGTGGGGGGAGGGTAGGTCTCTGGAGGGCTGGTGGTTGGAGACGTGTAGAGAGTTGATGGCAGGGAGGGGGCCAGTGTGGGAGGAGTCAAACCGAGTGAAGAATGTGTTCAACTCATCTGCAGACTTGGTGTCTCCATCTGCAGCCCTGCTGGTCCTCTGCCCGAAGCCGGAGATGTTCTTCAGACCTCTCCACACATCCCTGACGTTGTTCTGTGCCAGCTGCTCCTCCATCTTCTTCCCATGATCCTTCTTTGCCGCCCTGATCCTCCACTGGAGCTCCCGCTGAGCTCTACGCTGCTCCTCTCTGTCCCCTGAGTAGAAAGCCCTCTTCTACTGGTTCAGGAGGACTTTCAGCTCAGGGGTCACCCAGCGGGGGTTGTTTGGAAAGCATCGTAGCCGTCGTGTTGGCACGATGCTCTCCACACAGAAGTTCATGTAGTCAGTGATGCATTCAGTCAGGCTGTTGATGTCATCACCATGAGAGCTTTGGAACATGCTCCAGTCTGTGGTTCTGAAACAGTCCTTCAGTCTCTCACTGGCTTCGTCTGACCAAACTTTCACTGACTTCTTCTGTGCCTTTTGTCTCCTCACCAGTGGAATGTAATGGGGGAGCAGATATACAAGGTTGTGGTCTGAGCGTCCCAGAGGGGGTAGGGGGGCCGAGGTGTAAGCGTCCTTAACGTTAGCATAAAAAAGGTCCAGCGTTTTATTGTCCCTTGTTTTACACGTGACGTACTGGGTGAGCGTGTGGAGGGTGGAACGGAGGGAGGCATGGTTGAAATCCCCTGTGATCAGCAGGAGAGCGCGGGGGTGCTGTGTTTGCAGATTGTTTACAGCGGCGTGGATCCGCTCACACGCGGCGGCGGCGTCCGCGGAGGGAGGGATGTTAAACACAGAGCATGATCACGTGGCCGAACTCTCTCGGCAAGTAATAAGGTCTTAAGCTCACTGCGAGAAGTTCAACATCCGAGCAGCATATCTGCTGCTTCACGTGAACATGGGCCGCGTTACACCATCTCTCATTCACAAACACCGCCAGCCCTCCTCCTCTCTTTTTTCCGCTCCCCGCAAAAGTTCTGTCCGCGCGGATAAGTTTAAAGCCGTCCAGGGAGATCACTGAGTCCGGGACAGATCCATCTAACCACGTCTCCGTGAAGCACATAATGCTAGCGTCTCTGTACTTACTTTGGAAACGGGTTAGTGCTGTGAGTTCCTCGGTCTTGTTCCGTAAAGATCTAACGTTTCCAGTGACAATCGATGGTAAATAACCTTTCCTCCGCTTCGTCCTCCCGCCCCGACATCCTCTCAGCCTCCTCCGTATTTCTGCGGGGATGTATAGTTTCTCAGCGTGGTGGTGAACGGGGCCGCAGCGCGAGGAGTCACGTAGTCCGAGGAGCTTGTTCCTCGTGTAGATCAAGGGACGCTCGGAGTTGCGGACAAAGGGATCTCCACTTGCGGCATCGAAATGTGCCGAAAGTAACAAAAATATAATCACTAGAGTCCCAAAAGTTGATTTCTTCAGGGCATCTAGAATCAGAATACCTGATCCGGTATTCACAAATATACAAGCAATCCAGAAAACACAATAAAAAGGAGAAAGTAGGAAAAGAAGGGATACCGCCGATGTGACTGGCTGCTGCCTGCGCAGCGCCATCTTTTTCTTCTTTCAAAAATAAAATTGTGTATTCTTACAAAACAGATGTGATATCAGCAGCTACGTGTGCAACCTCCTGTGCTGCCATGTTTTTTTTTGGTCCGGCTATGGGCTCGGGAGCTCTTGCTTTCGTCATATCTGTATGTCCCACCTTAAACCATAATAGTGCAATGTGATTGGCCTAAACTGTTATGGTTTAGTTTGATTTTGGATCCCTAACTGTTGAGGAGGGACAAGATGGATTCTCGTGTGTTTGTGAACGCACAAATACCACGAGAATTCAGCTTGCGTGAGAGGTTACTTCTAACTCAATGTGCCCGGTTGAAGCACATTTTATCAACTAGTTGTGACTGGTATGACTAGATGTTTACCGGTGAAGCTTTGGCACTTTCACTGCAGAGTCATGGGTTCTGTACTCCCCTAAGGTTTACAATATTTTGGTTTTTGCTTGGAATAGAGTCTTTAAGTCGATGATGCTTTACCTGGTTAAACAAAGGTCATCATTATAAGCACAGTTACAAAGTAATGTAAGACGATTAACATCTCTACCCTCAAATGATCATCGGCCTGTTATATATTTATTGTCCACTTGATGGCACAGTAGAGCAAGTTGAACCATCAGCCTGATGGCTCAACACAAGAGTTGAGCAATAGCGTACCGCGAGCGAGCTATTTTTAGAAACGTAACGTCACAATGACGTCACATCACGTGGTACGCAGTAGGGCAAACTTGCATAGTCCGCCACTGTTTCGCTGTAAGAGACGTGCGTTAGCCTAGGTTTTACTCGTTAAAACGACTGCTTTTTCTAAATCTAAGACCATGGTTTTTAAACATTATTGCTATGGAACATGCAACAGCGACTCAAGGTACGCTGATCGGCCGCATATGAAGGATGTTTTCTTCATTACTTTCCCGAAATTCAAGAGTGTCAAGGAGAAATGTGTGCGCTGGGTACACCGGGGCGGTCGGCCTACATATGTAGCAAGCATTTTGTCGGAGGAAAGGGCACAACCGAAGAACATCCTGACCCAATTCCAGCGACATCAAGTAGTGAACAGGTAAGAGTATTTTGGTGGCCGACATGTTAATAATGAAGCGCCTGCTACCATGATAGCATATAGGCTATCATAGTAGCAGGCGCTAACATGATACCCTGCTACCAGGATAGCCTACTCAAAAACATTTCAAATGAGACAAACATTAAACATATACCCATTCCTGGACGGTGATTACAAACAAAAAAAAACTGCCGATGACGCCATGAACGCCGCGCAGGAAAAAAAAACAAAGCTTACCGTTCGATCAACTCTGCCCGTTTTCCGGTCTTTTTAAGCCCTCGAACCTCAAGCCATCGTTTGAGCTGAAGTTTGGTGTGTTCTTCGACAGTGTGACCAGTAAACCGTGCGCCTGGAACATCGTCTTGGGAAAGTTTAATGGCTGCAAAGTCGGTCATATCGCTGTTTCTGTTGCCCGTGTAATAGATGGTTGCTACGTGCGTTCTCTACCTGTTTGCCCTACCTAAGCGGCAAAAGGGGCGTTGCTCTTGAGACGGTGACGTCACGTGCGCGGTACGCTATTGGTTGGAAAGCCTGAACACTTCAAGAGACTTCAGCTCAATCCAAATACCTTTATAGAGCAAGGGCTCTTTAGCTAAAGCGGAAGTGCGTCAGCGGTTGCCATGATAAGTCCTGTCCGAATAGTGCAGTCAGTAAAGAAGGAGGTAGCCCTCCCGCAGCTAGTTTTGCCTAGGAACCCTGCAACGTCCCTTACCAGCGCTAAGAACCCTTAAGGTATCCCACAGTCCGTTGCGTGACATGACGTATCAGCACAACCCCCTCACTGAAATCAACGAAAATGCCCAGAGAGTGGGCACTTTACAGTTCATTTTTGTAAGGTTGTAGGCCCAGATCTGACTTGCATCATCCATGTGTGTTTCCGTCATGCAATGATGTCAGAGTTAAAGGCTGTCTGAATCCGGCACAGCAGCCTAAAGCTCCTTTCCTTCCCACGACAGAGTTCTTATTGTTGACCCCGTTAAAGTTCAAGGGACAGGAGCAGAGGCTAAAAGCTAGAAGCTATTATTAAGTGTATTCGGATTGAGCCTCCATATCGCCATCAGTAGTTAGTTTGGATTCCCACTACTGATTGCTCTCTTTTGCTTCACACTGTTTACATAACTACAGGAGGACTGCCCGTTGCCTCTACATCATGTTAATAACCAAAGTAGTTTTCCTCTATTTCTTGTCTTTGAGTGATTGTGAACATATGGAAAACTTTAAACAGTTTTCTCAGCTCAGCCTGTGTGCCTTATGGGTTTGAGAATAATCTAATGGAGATACATAAAAAGGTAACGCTTTATATACATACATTACACCAAATGAATTATGAGGGCAATAATGTATATCACATTTCAGTAGCAAGACTATTCAAAGTCCTGTAGTGACTAAAGATGAATACATGGATTCGTTTTTTGAGATCCTGCTGAGATGTTAGTCCTTTAATGCCTCGGGACTACAGATGAAAATTAGCAACTATGTCTCATTTACAGTCTGTACAAAAGTATGTGAATGTTCATTAAAGTTCACTGTCCCAAATAACTAAATAAATACATGAATTGATCCTTGAAATGTTCTTAAGGTGATAGGCTGACATTGTAATTGTCTTTAGATCAAATTTTGGGCCTGATCAGTGGTTATTAGCTGAAGTAACTGAAGCTGTGTGCTAACCCTTGGTTGCTCTTCCATTGGTCCAAAAAAATTCTTACTTCAGTTTTGTTTTTATTCAACAGCAAAAGTGCTGAAACCTTGAGTTCCTTTAAATCAAGGTTAAAAAACTATTTGTTTAGAGTTGCCTTTAAATGTTAATGTTTTAGTTTGTAGTTCAGTTTGTCTTATATCTTAACCTGCTGCTACTGTTCCACTGTAAAGTACTTTCCTCTGCAATGTTTTTTCCTCTCATGTTCTGTTCATGTACAGCACTTTGAATTGTCTTGTTGCTGAAATGTGCTATACAAATACACCTGCCTTGCCTCGATTTGAATCTGACCTGGAATGGCCTAGGAGGATGGGCCTCCACGTGCTTAAAATCAGCAACGCTCCAACCACAGGTTGTTTAAGTGCGAGGCGCCAGAACTGACAGACTGTTGTAGGTGTTGAAACGTCAGAAAAACTGAGCGAAAGTCCAGTTGCCTCCAACTTAAGCCTGTTTGCTGTTGCCAAGACCGGGATAACTGAGAATTTTGCACAGGCATATTAGTAGGTATAGGCAAACTCTCATTATTTGACACAGATATGAACTGCATTGTTACAAGCTCGATAACAATGTCATCCTTCTGCTGTAAATGAACTCACCACCACCTAATGTGAATCTGCTGACAGTATGTAAAGGCTGGTTCACATGGCAAGATAATTACAGGGTTCCCACACCTTGGTGAACATCAAATTCAAGGACCTTTCAAGGACTTTCCAGGACCAATTTTCTCAAATTCAAGGACCACACGTGGCGGCATTTACCTACTGTGACCGCTGAACAGGTTATCATATTTTAATACAATGCAAATTCAATAAAAGACAGAAGCAATGCAAGAAAGTGGACTTAATTTATAGCCTACATTGCCTACATTGATATTGATCATATTCATAGCCTACATATATATCCACAATACATGACTATGCCATACTACATTACATATAAGATGTACATTAGCCTACCGTTTCATGGAATTTTATGGAAAAAAGTGCAGCATTGAGATGTTCAGAATTATATCAATTTGTTTCCCTTACTTTCATCTTTGATTAAGCTAGTTTTTAACTTCTGTTTAAAGTGCCACAGTTGCCAGAAAGCTGCTCAGAGATATATTTAAATCATTCTCAGGCTTTTGTTACCTTTGTTAAAGACACAATTTCAGTGCATTTTACTAACCCTCCTCCTTTACCCAGGTTTGAGACCGGCAAAATGAACCATAAAGAGACACTATGGCAGAGTTACAAATTTTTTCTTTTCAAATTTTCTTTTTTCTCTTGTGGTCCACTAAGGAGCCTACAAATCACGGTAAAACATGAACATGTGGCTTTGTGAATCAAATGCCGTTATTTATTTAAGATCAAATATTTCAAATTCAGTTATTTATGATCAACCTGCGGCGTCAATCCTGGCGCATGCGTGCTTCATTTGCAGTCTGGATGCTAGGGTAAATATGCTGTGGCTCTGACTGCAGCGCTGAGAGGGACTCCTGCGGTAGCGGGAGAACGTGGTTGGGACGGGGGAGGCGCCCCACGGCAGTACCTGCCACTGGAGGACAAGAGTATGAACGATACGTGCTTTCACGTAAGAGTCTCCAAAAGTGGCTAGATTTGTCGCTAGTCGCTTTTTTGAATAAGAGTCGCTGGAGGGGTCTGAAAAGTCGCCGAGTTGGCAACACTGCGTGAATGTAACCTATTAGACGCACGTAGGCCTAAACCGTAGCCTACCAACTACCAAGAGCAAACGTACTTTTGCAAATTAAAAGTCTGCGGAATCAACATAATTTTAAAAGATCGTGTGGTAGTAAAATAATGACACAAGTCGTCATCCGTGTGAACTTTCAACCCCACAACAAAATTCAAGGACTTTCAAGGACAAGGTGTTTTTTTGGCTGTTTTCAAGAACTTTCAAGGGCCTTGAATTTATTTTTTCAGATTCACAAACTTTCAAGGATTTCAAGGACCCGTGGGAACCCTGTAATTAAACCGATTTTTGCCCCGATCTTCCCCCTCCGACTATTGTGGTGTCTCTTAAAATAATCTTAAGAGATATTCCTGCCGGGACCACTCCGACCTCAAATCGGGAATATTCAACATGTTGGATCGTCTTGCCCAGATATCGTAGTGTATAGGATGCTTCCCAAGGACAAACAAGCATGCATCATGTTGAATGTGACATGTAGCCAATCATAAAGTGAAGTAAGGGAAACCCCGGGGGGGGGGGGGACCATAAATCACTTCCATGTCATAGTGCAGCAAACGTGAAGCCAATTTTGCGCTGTCTCCACTCTTTTAACCAACTCCTTTTTAAATATTATTTCTGTGAAAAATGGTATATAAACTATCACCATTATTTCCTCTGAATTCCTGTTTAACCTTGAGGTTTTGCAAGATTTCCTATCTGACACCCAAATGTTTGTTCGTGTGTGGTGTGTTGTGCTTGCAGTTTGACCTGACAGCACACACAACAAGAAAACCTTTTATACCTATAATTTTTTTTACATTATGTGTGGTGTCTTTCAGGCTTTGAAAATCGGCCCACAATTTTTTAAATCTTGCCCTGTGAACCAGTCTTAGGAAAAACAATCTGACTTTGTCACAATGAGTGGAGCCACCTGATATTCAGTTTGCATAAAGGTGCTACTGTAAGGAAAAACTCCAGTTTGTGGAAGGAAAAACAAACTTATGTTTTATTCAAAAAAATTATAAACAACCATTTCAAAGAAAAACCCTTCATGTGTTATCTGCTTATTTAACTACATTTTTATGGTTGTAGTGTTCAATATTTCATTCAGCCATAGTACAAGTATATAGCTATACCTCATAGAGCTCTCAAGCTAAGTTAAAAGACTACAAACTACATTTTATGAGCTGATTTATTTCATACAAACTTTTTAACTTTTGGGAGAATCAGTTTTGTAACAATCTATTCTAAAAATTGGAACTGAATAGTATGACTCTATTTAAGTGGTATGAAATCATTTTTATCTGGAGCACCACATTGTTCATGTTTTTTGTTGTGTTTGTCTCTCCCAAGATGAGTGGAAGCTGGTGTTTGGTGATCCCACTAAGTTTGGTCTGGGCCTGTTCTCTGTGGCGTTTGACATCGTCTTCATGACTCAGCATTATTGCCTCTACAGACAGCCACAACAGTATGAAGCCATTCTAGAGCAACAAGATGACTGATCTAAATACACCGCTACAACCTAAGGCAGCCTAGCTCAATCACAGAAGAGGGATTCAATCTACTAGAAAAAAATTTTAGTTCTTTAAATGCATCATTAGTTCCAGCAGAAATGTTAAAAACTATTATGTCTCTGATTTAACTCATCAGACTTCCATGTTGGTTCTTGAACAACCTCAGGGAAATCCCTCATTTGATGTGTGTCCTTGCATAACAGATAAAAAAATATTTTTATTTAACACAACACCTTAGTCTGTAATTTTGATATGTAAATAATATTCTCCAATTGTGTTCTCACATATGTTTGATTACATTCAATATGCTGTTATATATTTTCATTAAACAAAGTGGAAAAAGTTGTCCTTTTTACACTTCTTCACGACTTCTCTGTAGGAAACAAAAGAGCTTGTTAAACACACTATTAACAGAAGTGTTGTGCAATTGCCATGTGGAATAAAATCAGTTTAAAGGCACTGAAATGTGAGACTTTTGCAGGCCCCCAGGGGGCTGCCCATCACAGCAGGAGGTGCCAACATATCTACCTAGCCCCCTTGGGTTCATCTTTCTCTTTGTTCGTCGACTGAAAGCATCCACATTGGCGAGACCGGCAAACATGGGCGCAGTCCAGAATTGCAGCTAAATACAGCCTGCTGTTACACATCGGAACCTCTCCAGCCGACTGCCATGGAAAAAGGCTGCTTGTAACTTTTTCCTTAGGTTTTACAAGAGAAAAGCTGATCTGAAGCCGCCCTTCAAACCGCACAGGCCCTCCACAGAACGAACGCAACCACGCCAGGAAGGCCGTGCAGAGGTCCCCCACACCACAAGCTGAGCGCAGTCCATTGGAGCCCATGTAAAGTGCATACCAGGCCAGGGTTAACAAGGATTTCCCCCTTTTGAGCCAGGCGGTTGCTCGCTACTCAGACAACCAGCTTTACCACGAAGTGATTCACTGCAGTCGGATACCCTGTCACCACCACCAGACAAAACAGAGGCTTGGAAGACAAACAGGAAATTTTAGAATGCTTTTTTTTGTTTTGTTTAAAGGTTTGACTAAGTAAACGACTGGGAGCTAGCAGGCTAAGCTGCCTGCTAGCACCCTTGAAACAATACTTTGCTGATGTGGTTTGAGTGTGTTTTTACAGTTATAACAAACTTTCCATAAGGGTTTTATACACTGATGGGATGTTAATGTTTTTGTTTATCAGTCCGCTCATTACGACCAAATAAGCTTAAAAGTCTTTTTAAATTAGCGCAGAATGTCCGTTAGCAAAGCGCTATTAGTGTCATGATCCCCTACTGCCAGACCTCTCAACTTTTATCAAAAATTAAGAGCAGAGCTCTCAACTCTCACGCATTGACTGTGTGACACATGCATTGCACTGAGTTCACACGCTATCATGCCAACACATTTCTCACGCTTAAAAATAACAAATACCATACGGGCTGTGGATGATCCGTTCACAGCACTGTCCATCCAGAGCTCAGTCCAAACTCCCCCTTATACGGAGCTGTTTCAGCTTCTTTTACAACTTGTGGCCATCAGTAATTCCTGCTGCAGTTCGTGTTAACAGAGCACCAGGGAGAGCGATCAGAGTTATAAATAATTTTGGTCTTAACCAGTGGTCAAAGTAAGCCGATATCGTCCAGTACTGCATACACAGGAGGCAAGGAGGGAGAGCGGCTGCCAGATAAAGCCATCATTCAGAACCAGTCATGGCTGCACACTGGATCAGAAAACAGTTCTACTAACCAGATGCAGTCTAAAATGCCATTTAGTCTGTTTAAAAGTTTCGTTTTTATTAATTCTGCATTTTTTAACTACATGTGCTGTTTGTGTGTCTCAACACTCTTACTGCTCCTCTCCCCTCCCTTCTCTCGGAGCCATGTACTTTTATCAGCGGTCACCATTCAAAACGTGAATCACTACGTTTAATGTTCTCACACCTGTAGCAAAATGTGTCAGTTATATTCAATAGGAGAGTTAGTAGCTGTGTTTAATGCTCTTTTGTTTTTAACGACACAGAACCAGTGGTGCTTCGGTTGCCGTTCTGCCTTGCTCTTGAATTCAGGTGCACATATTTAAATTACATGTAATTTAGGTGCGCACTTTTAGGGGTCATTTTAAGGATTTTGTAACAGCAGTTTATTCCTTGCATGCAGCGTACCAATGGGGGTAAATTCCGCCTACCTCGGCGGAAAATGTCGGACCATGTAGGCTTGAAAATCAGCCTGATTCACCAATAATGTTATGGATCTACACTGATAAACAAACCCATAGATTAATGTGTAACAGTGTAATAATACGGTCAATAATTTAAAACTACTTTATTATTTTAAGTATTATTTGAACAATTGTGTGTTTTTTCTGTTTTAACCCACTAACTGAACAATGTCTGGTCGGATAAAAATGAGACTGAGTTGACTGGACCAGCTCTTCCAGGGTTCAGTCAGCTCCGACCCGCACCCCGAAAATTAGCATATTCTCACTCTTAACTTCTGATAAAAATTGAGAGGTCTGGTTAAGCGTGAGATTATGTTAATTTTCGAGGGTCGGGGCTGACTGGACCCTGGAAGAGCCGGTCCCTCTCATTTTTATCCAACCAGACATGAAAGTAGAAATGTATTCTGTTTTGAATTACTAGTTTTCAGATTGTATAAATAATTGAGTTGAGAATATTAAGTTTTTAAAAGGGGGAAATATGGTTGCTTTGCAAACAGAAGTTCTTCAAAAATGGCTCAACAACATAACACAATCTTTTTTTTTCCCTGACTATAACAAGAAAATGTTGTAGTTGATTATGAAAGGCAGATTATGAATTATCAGAGTCACATCCAGGCTATGAAAACACCCAATTATCATTAATCTATGTGTGCATGCATATACGTCTGACACATACTGGAAAGCAAGGCCATGAAGATATTTAAAATCAAATGTAAACCAGTAGCCAATTAATTGCTATTAAAACTGTAGAAATGTGCTCTAATTTTCTGGTAGCAGTTAAAAGAGCAGCAGCATTTTGGATCAGCTGCAGTCAAGCCACTAGAGTGTAGTTAAGGCCAGAGTGAAGTGCGGTGTAGTAATCTGAGCAAGTAAAGTTTAGATTAAAATCTTTTGTCAGCTGTCTCAGTTTGAAAAGGCTGGACTTGACCACAGATTTGAACTGTGCATCAAAGTTAAAATTATTCTCAAGTCTTACACGCAGGTCTGTATGTGTTAGATACTTTAAGATAGACTTAAAGTCTCAGGTCAACACTGATGTCAGAGGCATCAATGCAACCAAACAACAAACTTTGTTGACGTTGATGATTTCTGAAATGTCTTTGAGAAGTTTATTTTTAGAGTTTAGAGTCTAGTTTCCTTTTTAGTGTCCTAAAAGTCTGACTGTCTTCTGCCTAAAAAAAGAAAGCTGAACAGGGTAAAGAGAGAAGAGGAAGAGGCCAAGAATGGAGCCTTGAGGCCCCCTGCATGAGTGGTACTACAATTTAAAAAAAACAATACCAAGAAGAACTTAAAATAATTTTATTCAGATATTATTTGTACATTTGGGGTCTGTTTATTTTTTATCCATTCATGCAGGTCTATCTAGAAACAAAATATATTTTCCAAGAATAAAGCAGACAGCTGGAATGGACTCAGGAAAGAGAAGTTTTAGTTGCAGCAAACAGAATTTCTGTAGATGAGTGACAATCGGAACAAATTGTATTTTCGTCAGAAATTTGGAAACGACCACAGAGCCATTTACTTGTTTAGAGGGCACAATATGGAGCGTAAATGTTGTGAACGGAGTTTAATCAAATAAGATAAGATAGACTTTATTGATCTCACAGTGGAGAAATGTACGTGTCACGTCGGCTCTTATAATCTAAAGGAGGAAAAGGTGCATTAGTAGGGTGACCAGACGTTCCCGATTTCCGGAGACTGTCCCCATTTTGGACCACCTGTCCCTGGCTAAAGCTGTTCCCGGAAATGTCCCCGATTTTACCAAGGGGGAAAATGTTGCGTGTGAGAGGACCCAAGACGGCGGAGTGAGAAGCAGCATTTTTGCAGGCTCTGATTAAAAAGTATTGTTTTATCCCAAGACAGCAAATTCCTTTCCAACTTTCCATAACCTCCATCAGAATTCAACTTTACACTTCCTTTGCAACCCTTTTTCTAATTATAGCTTTTTCAGCACTTTTTTATTTGAGTCTTTCGGTCTGAGTTGCAAACATGACAGACCATAACTACAACTTCACTGCTCTCCGCGAGGCTTGTGATAAGTGACATTGAAGACATTGATGTTGACGAGAACTCTTCCAAAAAAAGTAAGAATAATCTGTACCACACACCAGCAAAGAGCCCTAAGCCTAAAAAAATGAAGGGGAAAGACCTAGGTGATGGAAATATCGGTACCGCTATTCTCCAAGCTGTTCAGGCGTTGACCGAGAAAATGAATGAACAGACTGAACTTTTAAAGAGATTTGATAAGATACTTGAACTCCTCCACTAGGGGCAGCACATCCTCCCCAACCCAGAGAAGGCACTCTACCCTTTTCCGGCTCAAGACCATGGTCTCAGATTTGGAGGCACTGATTTTCATCCCAGCCGCTTCGCACTAGGCTTCGAACCGCTCTAGTGAGAGCTGTAGATCACGCCCTGATGAAACCAACAGGACCACGTCATCCGCGAATAGCAGAGACGCAATCCTAAGGCCACCAAAACGGATCCCCTCAACACTTTGGCTGCGCCTAGAAATTCTGTCCATAAAAGTTATGAACAGAATCGGTGACAAAGGGCAACCTTGGCGGAGTCCAACTCTCACCAGAAACGAGTCCGACTTACTGCCGGCAATGCGGACCAGACTCTGACACCGGTCATACAGAGACCTGACAGCCCTTATTAAAGGGCCCAGTACTCCATACTCCCAGAGTACCCCCCACAGGATCCCTCGGGGGACACGGTCGAATGCCTTCTCCAGATCCACAAAACACATGTAGACTGGTTGGGCAAACTCCCATGTCCCCTCCAGGATCCTGCTTAGGGTGTAGAGCTGATCCAGTGTTCTACGGCCAGGACGAAAACCACACTGCTCTTCCTGAATCCGAGATTCGATTATCCAATGGACCCTCCTTTCCAGAACCCCAGAATAGACCTTAACAGGGAGGCTTAAGAGTCTGATTCCTCTGTAATTGGAACACACCCTCCGGTCCCCATTTTTAAATAGGGGGACCACCACCCCAGTCTGCCAATCCAGGGGAACTGCCCCCGATATCCACGTAATGCTGCAGAGCCGTGTTAACCAACGCAGCCCCACAACATCCAGAGCCTTAAGGTACTCAGGGCGAATCTCATCCACCCCCGGGGCCTTGCCACCGAGGAGCTTTTTAACAACCTCGGCAACCTCAGCACCAGAGATGGGAGAACCCAACCCAGAGTCCTCAGGCTCTGCTTCCTCAATAGAAGACGTGTTGGTGGGATTAAGGAGGTCTTCGAAGTATTACGCCCACCGACGCACGACGTCCCGAGTCGAGGTCAGTAGCACACCACCCCCACTATAAACAGTGTTGGTACTGCACTGCTTCCCCCTCCTGAGACACCGGACTTCTGTTCTGTTCTGTTTGGGATATAAGATACTCATTCCTGCGCAAATCCTTTTCAGCGCACACTTGGTACTTTTTTTTCTATAAATACAAGGGGACTGAAAAACAATGTGAAACGTAAGGCAACATTTCTTTTTTGTAAGGAGCAAAAGAGCAATATTATTTTCCTGCAAGAAACTCACTCAGTGGAGGCAGACACAAAATTCTGGAAACAACAATGGGAAGACAGTATTTTTTTTTAGCCATGGCACTTCACACTTAGCTGGAGTGATGATTATGTTCAACAGGTTTTCTGGAAATGTGATTAACCACATAAGTGACATCAATGGTCATTGGATAATGATGGTGATTGAATTTTGTGATGTAAATTATATTTTGATCTGTGTATATGGATACAACAGAAGGTTACAAAACAAACAACTTTATGCTTCCTTGAGCAAGATGATAGAAGAACGGAAAATTACCTATACTACTGACAAAGTTATTTCTGGGGGTGATTTTAATTTGGTTCCTGACCTCTGGATGGAGTAACCTGACGAGCCAGATGAATTTCGTTCCGCTTAGCTCCGCCTAGCTTCACTCACATCCATCTGGGAACTCTTCCATAGAGAGTGATTTCTTCAACCAATTTTATTGTTCAGCCAATCAGGACGCAGGGCTGGAGTTTCATAGATGTGACGTAGTGGAGAAGCGACCGTCAGACTGTTTTGATTCAGACAACAATGGCGGCTCCCATCGAGGAAGCAAGTGCTAACATTGATGCTGCTATTTCTTCCGTGTTGTCCAATCTACCTAATATTGTTTTATTAAAAGAACATTAGAGAACGCCTCTGAAGGCTTTTGTTGGCTGTTCTGTTTTGTTTTTTCCTGCGACGCATCAGCGTCACGGGTTGGCTTCGGTGTGAGTGGTTGAAATAGCACATCGATAAAGATGACAGACAAGTGGCTTATCCAGTCATATGCAAGGATTTTTGATAAGGCCCAGCCTTCTGAAACGCCATTCCTATGTATTTGTTCCAGATGGATGAGTGGAGCTAGGCAGAGCAAAATTCATTTGGCTAGGGTCAGGTTATGGATGGATCGCTTTCCCCCAAGATGTCAAAGCCACTTTTATGATGAAATCATAAGCAAATTCACCATGAAAACAGATCTGATTGACTACTGGAGAATCAAACAGCCCAATACCAAACAATACACATGGTATAATTCAACCTATAATGGCCAATGCTCAAGGTTAGGTTAAATGCTGTCCATAAATGTGAAATATTGGCATCACCCTTAACAGATCACTGTGGCATTTCAATTTTATTTCAACTTGACAGGATGAAGGTGATTCCCCCCTCTTTATGGAAGTTCAATAACAGTCTCTAAGACAATGAGGAGTTCTGTAACGAAATTAAACACTTACTGCATGGAATAAATCAATTAGAAATGTCTCATTTAAATAAATGGGAGTAGTTTAAATTCAAAATTAAAGATATTTACATTCTTAGGAGCAATTATATCTCTAAAATAAAAAAGCAAATATAACAGGACATTATAAAGGATATGAACAGATTATGTAAAACTGACATAAGTTGAATTAAATAGTGTTCAAACCCAATTGGACAATCTATATATAGAGAAGGCAAAAGGAGCATTTATACGCTCTAAAGCTCCATGGCTTGAAGAAGGGGAAAAAACACTTTCTATGTCTTTAGTTTAGAAAAACAAAGACAAACAAAAAAGAAAAGTAATAAGTTACTTATTGATAATAAAAGTATTGATAACTAGGACAAAGTTAATGAGGAAATAAGAAACTTTTATAAAAAACTGTATACAACAAAATTTTCAGTAGACCATTGTCAAATATTTTTTTAGAAAATTGGGAAATATAGGAAAATAATTGATGGGAATTTTAACCAACTTATGGATGACAACCTCAAAATTGAAGAGTTAGATTTAGCAATTGCAAAGATGTCAAAAGGAAAATCCCTTGGATTGGATGGTCTAAAAGTAGAGTTCTATATCAATTTTTGGAATGATATCAGACTACTGCTTTATAATGCCCTACTGGAATGTATTTCATCTGGTCATTTGTCCCCTACAATAAAAAGAGGTATTATTACCCTAATTCCAAAGCCCAATAAAGATAAGTTATTAGACAATTGGAGGCCTATAACACTACTATGTAATGACTATAAACTGCTAGCTCACATCTACTCTGATAGATTGATTAAGGGGTTATCAAATCTAGTGGATGAGTGTCAATCAGCCTTTGTTAAAGGTAGAGTTATACATAACCATACTAGATTAATTACTGACCTGTTGGATTACAGAGACTTTATTCCTACAGACAGCTACATATTGCTCTTAGACTTTTTCAAAGCCTTTGGCACACTTGAACACCCCTTTTTGCTAAAAACTTTACGGTTTTTGGGCTTTGAAAGCAAATTTTGTGACTTAGTCAAAATGCTCTACACCGACATCAGTAGTATGGTCTCTCTAAACCCGGGAATAACTCCTGGATTTGAGATATCATGCAGAATCAGACAGGGTTGTCCCATTTCCCCGAAGCTTTTTATATTAGCGACACAACTGCTAGGTTTATTAATTAAAAACTCCAATGACATAAAGGTATCACAATTTTCGATAGAGAATTTAGAATAAGCCAATTTGCAGATGATACTTGCATCCTTTTAAAAGATAAATCAATGATAGATAAAACCCTCAATACTATCTCCATCTTCTCTGAAGCATCTGGTTTAACCCTTAATATTAAAAAATGCGAACTACTCCCTATTCATACATGTCCTGACCCCTCCATTGCCTCTATTAAAATTGTAACTTAAGTAAAATACCTAGGGCTGACAATATCAAAAAACTTAATTAGAAGAGAAGATACAAATATTTCTAATCGTATTTTGGAAATAAAAAAAATCCCTTAGTCACTGGTTAATCAGAGATCTACGACGGAGTATTAGGGCCACACATGACGAGAAAAAATATTTTTGCCATGACGAGATTAAACTCAACATGTCGACTTTAAAGTCGCCATGTCGACATTAAACTCAACATTTAGAGAATAAAGTTGAAATGTCATGTCGACTTTAATCTCGACGTGTCGACTTTAAAGTCGCCCTGTCGACATTAAACTCGCTATTTCGAGAATAAAGTTGATATATCGTGGCGACTTTAATCTCGACATTCCAAAGTTTGGAGAAAAGAGCAACCGCGCTCCACAGCTGCAGTCTCTGCGTTTTAATTAAGTGTGAAGGTAGTCTTTGCCGTGGTGCAACTGTACAATCATCACTGGAAGCGGTGGCCTACCAATAACGTAACGTCTTTCCCTAGTTCGCAGTTCTGAATTTGAGATTCTCGAAATGTTGAGTTTAATGTCAACATGGCGACTTTAAAGTCGACATGTCGAGTTTAATCTCGTCATGGCAAAAAAAAATTCCCTTTATGTGTGGCCCTAATACTCTGTCGTAGAGATCTTACTATTTTTGTCAGAACTATTCTATCCAAAATCGAAGGTATTTCCAAACTGATTTATCCCTGTCACTCCTAGTATATATTCTCTAAAAACATAAATAAAGCAAACACAATAATCTTTCAATTTTTATGGAGGGATAAAACGCATTACATCAAAAAGTCTCAATTGGTGAAAGATTATGATAAAGGTGGTATTAAAGCTCCAGATGTTGAATCAATGGTTGGCACCTTCAGAATTAACTGGATAAAATTGTATATGTTGCATCCAAATTCAATGTGGTATCACATTCCAAGATCTTTGTTTAACAAATTGGGAGGTTTGGACTTTATTCTAAAATGTAATTTTGAGGTAAACAGGATTCCAATCAAACTGTCCAACTTCCACAAACAGATTTTGCATTATTGGAAAATGATATTCACCCACAGCTTTTCTCCCCATAACTCAACCCTATGGAACAATAGCGTAATAACACTTAATCATAAATCTATCTTCAAAAAGGAATGGTTCAACAAAGACATTATTTATGTTACTGATTTAATGGATGATAACAGTGATTTTTTTAATTTATTTATTTATTTTTTTTATTCCGATTTAAGTTTTTTGAAAGCCAGAAAATTTCATGAATAGGATATTTGGAAGGCAGATATTCCTGTTAGTCCAGATACGCTTGATAAAGCCTTCTCAAAATTTGTTAAATGGCCCATTTTACCTAAAGTTAAAGAAACTCACTTTAAAGTCATAAACAAAATTCATCCTGTGGCAGAATTATTAAAAAAAAGATTTGGTTTTGAGGTGGATTAATGTTCCTTTTGTAATAATAACAAGATTGGATTTCTTTGAAAATTAATGATGTGCCCCCATTTACATTATATGATGTCTTTTTTTATATGGACCATCTCTTTGCCAGTTTCTGACACTATTAATAACATCCTGCAGTTGGGTAAATATCATATCCACTGTGCTGTTGTGCAATTATACACTGTTTAAAGTTATTTAATGTTTCATAAATAACCCTATGTCTGTTAAGTATTGTCTGGTGATGATTAGCTCTTAAGCTGATATCAGGACTATGGTTGAAAGGGATGAATTCGAGCACTAGCGATCTTTTAACAGCAAAACCTGCACACACATAGAATAAAAGGCGTGACAACTTCTTTTCAAGTCCAAGAATTTAATAACAGAAATAAAATGAACATCCAGAGAATATCACTATGTAATGCTGTTTACCTGAATTAACACAATACTTCGATTAATAAATCTTCTCTACTAGGCTAGTGAGTCTTAACTATACTACTAAGCAAAATAAAGATAAAAAGAAGCTACGCTAAGGAACTATTTACATGCAAAAAAAACAGAAGACAAACAAAAGTGGTTGATTATAATCAGATTAATTCAGTGAATCCCTGTTCACTACAGATCTGATTTCGAAAACGTGGAATGGAGTTAAAACATTTGCCATGTATTTCAATCCTTTCACAATGCAAAGCCCAAGTTAAACAAAACATTATTTGTTGAAATAATATTCTGAGGACCGTTTGTCCTGTAAAATCATTTAAACCCTTATGACCGAGTTTGTTAATGCAATTCTACCTCCGGGCGCTAGGGGTCGCTGTAGCAACTCAGTGGCTAAGAGGTTACAACATAAAGTTGCCAAAATTGCCTTGAAAACCGGCATTAATATACCATATTGAAGCGGGAATAAGGCTCATAACACTATCGGAGGATGGCGGAGCAGAATAGTTACGCTTTATGCTTTAAAACAAACTCCTTTTGAAATGTCCGAAACCGGATGTTAGCAAGGCTAATATCCTGTTGGCTAGCGGACGCTCGGCAGTGACATGGTACCAAATGCTAGCAATGCTATATTGTTAGCCTTTTGTTCAAAACACCAGGTATACACGGTTTACAAGACATTTCCTAATAAACCTTTTTACTTCACCCTCAGCTCGCTGTCCAAACCTCGTGTCAGTTCTGTCCAGTTTGGCCATTCACGGAAGGAGCGTTGAAGGAGGGCAGTTGTTGGCGACTAGCGCTTGGCTCTGCAGCCATGTGGTCGGGTCGGAGGCCTGATGTCCTGGAGACAGTCTGACTCCGTGGCAGTCACGATTCAAGCAGATTTCTCCTCGGCATGGGGAGGTGGCTTCTGTGCCGGCTTTTCAGCTCTGCGTTGCCTGGAACCAGCTCCGTCTGTGGTGCGCTGAGAAAGCAAAACAAAGCTGGCATAGATGGGTTCCTTCACTTTGGCATCTGTTTTAAGCAGAAGTGAGAGACTTATCTTTAAATCGGTTGGCGGTCTCTCCTTATGCCAGGGAGGAACTGAGTTTCACAAAGGCTCATTTTCACTCAGCTCGTGGCCTGCTCCAAGGCCCCATGCATGGCTCCTGCAGGCTCCTGAGGAAGGAGACCCTCCCCCCTCTCCTTGGGAGCCCCAAAGGGGGTGCTAGTCGTCAGAGAGTTTGGAGGTGTGTGTCTCAGCAATTTGGAGTCAGGAGAAGAGAGCGAGCAGAGGTGGACTGTAACTTTTATCTGTAGGGAGTGGTCACAGTTGACCTCCTGGAGAGAGAGAGAGAGGGGACGAGAGAGAGAGCCTCTTCCTGCCCCCCTTTATCCTTTGCGGCAGGAGTGGGCTTCCTTTGTGAAACCCTCTTTTCATTGGCTTATCAATGACTTTAAAACCTTTTTTCATCTCTTACAAAGATAAAAAAAAGACAGACATGCCAAAAAAATTGAGTTTTGACTTCTCCCAACTTCTGCTATTCTAATTGCACCCACCTTTTTTGTTGTTTATATTTCAATGTCTCCTATTTTTGATTTAAATAGTTGTCTTGACATAAATCCCCTGCTGTTTGTATTTGCACTTTTCTATCATGTCAATGTTATGCTTAATTAAAAAAAATGACAAAG
Source organism: Fundulus heteroclitus (assembly GCF_011125445.2). Classification (NCBI taxonomy): domain Eukaryota; kingdom Metazoa; phylum Chordata; class Actinopteri; order Cyprinodontiformes; family Fundulidae; genus Fundulus; species Fundulus heteroclitus. The sequence goes on along the minus strand of NW_023396868.1, from coordinate 2,097,143 downwards.
ATGAGGAACAGAGCACCACTAGAGAGGCGGTAATGATGCTTTTAGATGTCAGCTGCCATTAAAACACAAAATAGAAGAAGAAGAGCGCACCACTTTTAAAACAGAAGAAGAAGAAGTGGAAGTTCGTTGTCACAACCGGTGGCAACTGATGGGGAACTGCTGTGTGTCATGGTAAGTGTGTTGATCGATTAATTTTATTTAGATCGGGCTGATCCTGTGATAAATGTTTGGTTTGTGTCCAGGTTAAAAAAATAATAAATAAAAACTAAGACAAGACCACGAGTTGCTGCTTGTATGAGTAAAAGGAGAACCCACCTGCCCCCGCCCATCCTCACGACTTTCTACAGAAGCACCATAGAGAGCATTCTGACCAGCTGTCTCGCTGTGTGGTGTGGAGGCTGCAGTGCTTCTGACTGGAAGAACGTGAGGAGAGTGGTGAGGACAGTAGAAGGGATCATCGGGGCTCCTCTTCACTCCATAAAAGACATTTCATCTCAGCGCTGCGTGTCCCGAGCCCGTAACATCATCAGGGACCCCTCACACCCCCACCATGGACTATTCTCCCTGCTGCCCTCTCGGAAGAGGTTCCGCAGCATTCGCTGCAGGTCCACCAGGTTCTGCAAAAGCTTTTTCCCTGTTGCCATCAGACTGTTGAACTGCTGAACTATAAACTGGACTCTGCACCACATTCGCATATTTGCACATTTGCATCACTGCATCTCTATCTAGCATTACAAATGCCGCCGAACTCTTAGTTTCTAAATGCATTCTTGCACAAATGCCCTTTGCACAATCAATTCTGCACATACAAATGGTTTTAAAAATACTCACCTGTACACTGATCGCACACTCTCTTTCTCATGCATTGTTTACATTTAAATTGTTTACTTTTAAATTACTCCTGCACCTTATAATGTAATTTACTGTCATTTACAAGCAATGCTATGAAATTTCGTTCTGTATGCACTCTGTGCATACAAAAAGTCTAAAAGAAACTCGTTAAACTGTTAAAATGTAACAGAATGATTGTAAACTCTTTGTAAGGCACTAATCTGGTACGCTGGTTCTCCAGGGATCAACAAGGGTTCATCTAAAGATGTTTAAGAACTGATTGGTGACCTTTAGTTTATATATCAGATAGTTATAAGTAGAGTTATTACAAGTTGTTTTGCTGATTTATGGTTGTGATTTATGAGCATAGACTTCCAGGCTTAGGTGTACTTTTCTACTACTCAGTTTGGATATATGAAAGTTCCTCATGAAAAAATAGGAGTCAGTATGTTGTCCTCACTGCAGTGTAACAACTGCCACTATACAACTAGCTAAACTCTTCCTTATAAATGAAGACGGGAGTCGTAGCAAGCTCTAGTCTCTCTTCACTGTGGCTCTTTTCTTCTTAATACAAGGTAAGAGTGAAAACTGTAACAACACAAATACAAAAATGACCGTTTAACTACGTAACAGGTGCTTTCCATATGTAAATAAATGTAAAAACGTTTTAAGCTACAAATAAATCAACGGCATTTTCATGTAAGTACTACTATTGGAAACCAACTTATAAATGTAAATAACAAATTATCAACTTACAACATTGCCTCTGTGACGTTTACAGCGATAAATCTGGTAGTTGAACACAGAAATGTAGCAAAATGTGAACAGCTAACTTCCAACTGCCTCTAACTGCCGTACTAACTGCCGTGGTAACTGAAAATAAACCTGAAATTCGGAATGTTGGAGTGAAAATGGCACTACAAAATAACAGCTCATTCAAAACAAAGGTCCTTTCAGATTCATGCCTGAAAGGCAACACACTCCCCGCCTGACCTCTGTGAGGTCATTTATTGACCCCGATGAACTACATGAGTCTTTAGTTAGAAGTAAGACAACTTCTTTGACTGGTCTGAAGAAAGTTTTTGAATGTCCCTGACTTGCAGTCCTCAATTCCACCATCCTCACCCTTCCATTTCTCCAGGGAAGGCCTTTATGATAATAGCAATGGGCCAGTTGTTGCAGGTAGCTTGACTATCTTTTAGAAGGACATCATCTCCTACTTGCAGGTTTTGGTAAGATTTGGTCCATTTCTTTCGATACTGCAAGGTTGGCAAGTACTCTCGTCTCCAACGACTCCAGAATCTATTGGCAAAAGCCTGAACTTGTCTCCACTGTTTGGTGAGAAGATCTTTATCGGTAAAGTCTCCTGGTGGAGGTGGGACACCAGTTTTTTGAGTTGGGAGCATTGATGGTGACAGAATGAATGGATCGTCAGGATCATTAGAAACTGGGATTAATGGCCTTGCATTTACAATAGTGGTCACTTCTGCCATTTGTGTACACAAAACCTCATGGGTTAGGTGAGTGTGCTGATCGGGAAGCATTTAGTCCAGGATTCTTCTGGCCACCCCAATCAGACGTTCCCAGGAACTGCCCATGTGTGAGGCGTGCGGGGGGTTGAATTCCCATGAGCACCCTTGTTGGTTTAGGTACCTCTGCACTGTGGCATCTGGTTGGTTTTGGCTCATTCCAAGTTCCTTACATACTCCTATGAAGTTAGTTCCGCAGTCGGATATTAGCTTTTTGGCATGTCCTCTTATGGCAAAGAAACGCCTCACAGCGTTAATACAGCTTGAAGTGTCCATTGACTCAATGACCTCAATTCAATTCAATTCAATTTTATTTATATAGCGCCAAATCATGAAACATGTCATCTCAAGGCACTTTACAAAATCAAGTTCAATCATATTATACAGATTGGGTCAGATTATACAGATTGGTCAAAAATGTCCTATATAAGGAAACCAGTTGATTGCATCAAAGTCCCGACAAGCAGCATTCACTCCTGGGGAACCGTAGAGCCACAGGAAGAGTCATCTGCATTGTACATGGCTTTGCTGCAATCCCTCATACTGAGCAAGCATGAAGCGACAGTGGGAAGAAAAAACTCCCCATTAACGGGAAGGAAAACCTCCGGCAGAACCGGGCTCAGTATGAACGGTCATCTGCCTCGACCGACTGGGGTTACAGAAGACAGAACAGAGACACAACAAGAGAAACAAAAAAGCACAGAAGCACACATTGATCTAGTAATCTGTTCTACATTAGATGGTAGTAGCGGGTGAGCCGTCTTCTCTGGATGATGTCACAGTTAACAAAACGCCAGACCAGGTGTACCTACTATGAAGAAAAAAGAGAGCAAAAAGTTAAAAGCTGAAATGACGACAGTCATTTCAATGCAATACAATGCAAAACTGGAGAACAGTAGACTGAAGAACAGTAGAAATCAGTAGAGTGAGAAAATTAGACCCTGATGTCCTCCAGCAGCCTAGGCCTATCACAGCACAACTATAGAGATAGCTCAGGGTATGAGCCACTCTAACTATAAGCTTTGTCAAAAAGGCTAAAATTGGAGAAATATGATCCCTCTTGTTGAATCATCTGAAGACTTCGAACTGCATTTTGTGGACTTTAATTACAATAGAATTACAATAGTCCAGCCTTGAAGTAACAAATGCATGGACTAGTTTTTCAGCATCACTCCTGGACAGAATGTTTCTAATTTTGGCGATATTCGGGAGGTGAAAAAAGGAAACTCTGGAAACCTGTTTAATATGGGATTTAAATGACATGTCTTGGTCGAAAACAACACCAAGATTTTTAACTTTATTACCAGAGGCCAAGTTAATGCCATCCAGATTAAGTGATTGATTAAGAACTTTATTTTTTGAAGACTCTGGCCCAAAGATTACAACTTCTGTCTTGTCAGAATTTAAATGCAGGAAATTTAAAGTCATCCAGCTTTTGATGTCATCAAGACATGACTGCAGTCGAAGTAACTGATTGGATTCATCAGGATTTATGGATAAATATAGCTGAGTGTCATCAGCATAACAGTGGAAATTAATCCCATGCTGTCTGATAATTTTGCCAATCGGAAGCATATATATAGTAAATAGAATTGGTCCAAGGACTGAACCCTGTGATACTCCACAAGTGACCCTAGAGTTTGAGGAAGATTTATTATTAACATGAACAAACTGGAATCTGTCCGACAGATAAGATTTAAACCAGCCTAATGCTTTCCCCTTAATCCCTACAGTATGCTCAAGTCTTTGTAGGAGAATATTGTGATCAACTGTATCAAATGCAGCACTGAGATCTAACAATGTGGATGGCTCTGGAGCTCATACAGCAGAACAATATAGCCCACCGTTTGCTTTCAGCTTGTCCTCCTCTTGTTCGTCTGGCAGTAATACACCAGGGTCCAAAGACCTCTAATCCCACATATGTAAATGGAGGGCAAGTTTGAAGGCGTTCTGGAGGCAGATTTGCCATGCGTTGCTATTGCATTTTGCCTCTGAGTTTGCGACAAGTTATACATTTATGTATGACTGAATTGATGAGCCTCTTTTCCCCCAAGGGCCATAGGCCTGCTGCTCTGACGACTCCTTCAGTCAGGTGATGGCCTTGGTTTTTGACTTGAGCGTGATGGTGTCTGACAAGCAACAAGGTTATGTGGTTATCCTTTGGAAGGATTAGGTTAGCATTCTTTAATTCAATTCAATTCAATTTTATTTATATAGCGCCAAATCATGAAAGATGTCATCTCAAGGCACTTTACAAAGTCAAGTTCAATCATATTATACAGATTGGGTCAGATTATACAGATTTAGTCGACATCCAACACAAATGAGATTGTTCTGCAAGGTTGGACGGGGTGACCAAGTCCGCTGTTCATTGGGACTGGTTTATTCATCATCAGGGCTCTCAACTCTCACGCATTGACCGTGTGACACACGCATTTCACTGACTTCACACGCTCACACGCAAAACATGGCATTTCACACGCATAAAAATCACAAAGCCCATCTGGGCTGCGGACGACAAAACTTCGCCTTCTGCTGAGCTGTTTCGGCTTCTTTCACAGCTTGTGGCCATCAGTGATTCCTGCTGCAGTTTGTGTTAACAGAGCAGCAGGAAGAGTGATCAGAGTTATGAATAATTTTAGTCTTAACAGTGGTGAAAGTAAGCCGGTAAGGTCCTGTACCACGTACACAGGAGGGGAGGGGGCGGGGGGAGAGCTGCTGCCAGATGACCGGTTCATTCAGAACCAGTCATGGCTGCACGCTGGATAATAAAACAGTTCTGCTAACCAGATGCAGTTTAAAAAGCCACTTAGTCTGTTTAAGTTTCGTTTTTATTAATTCTGCATTTTTTAACTACATTCACCGTATTTCTGTGCCTCAGCGCTTGCTCCTCTCCCCCCCCTTTCCCTCTGAGCAGGTGCTTTTATCACCGTTCACCATTCAAAACGTGAATCACTACGTTTAATGTCCTCACATCAGTAGCAACGTGTGCCATTTAAAGTCAATAGGAGAGTTAGTAGCTGTATTTCATGCTATTTTTTTTTTAACAACATAGAATCAGTGGCGCTTCGGTGGGCTGCTGCTTTGCGCTTTAATTCAGGTGCGCACTTTTAAGGGTAATTTTAAAGAACTTGTAACATCAGGGGCTTCATCTCAGACTTGTCAGTACCCCTGTTCCCTTTATAGGAGCCCTTTACAGTAATTATGTCTTTTCCCCATTGTTTATCCGTCGACTCAGATGAGAAACCTGTCGCTGTGAAAGGTGATGAGAATGTTATAAACTGTAACAGTCTAAAAGTGCATTGAGCTGAAAGGAGGGAGACATCAGCAGCTGGATCGTGCGTAAAGACGCAGCGGGAACCTCTGTGTGCTTCAGTGTTGCTGCTAAATGGGAAATTGTTGACCATAAAGGCTTGATGAAACTCAGCCTGATTCACCAATCAGATTATAGATTTACAATGATAAACAACCCACAGATGAATGTGTAACAGTGTAATAATTCGGTCAATAACTTAAAACTACTTAATTTTATTCAGTATTATTTGAACAATTGTGTATTTTTTTATGTCTTAATCCATTAACTGAACAATAAAGTATTAATATGTCTCTTTCTCTTTTTAACAAAAGTAATACATGTCTACTTCATTGTCTGGTGGGATAAAAATGAGATGGAGTTGTCTCCACCGGCTCTTCCAGGGTCCGGTTAGCCCCCCCCCCAAACAAGCCCCGCCCCCAAATTAGCATAATCTCACTCTTAACTTTTGATAAAAGTTGAGAGGTCTGTTCATCATTGAAGCTGCAAATTCCTTTGAAAATGATTTCCTCTGAACAGCCGCAATGATGACTTGCTTTGCTAGGGATAGTTCATCTGGGGTTCGAGACAGTGCCACCCTTTACATTTGTCCATGTCTTTAGAGAACTTAAAGGTCTTCACAATGTGAATTAGGAGTGCTATAGCTCTAACAAGAGAGTTGAAGCTAGAGAACCTTAGAAAGCGTTCTGTGCTGAGGCCTTTCGCTTGCAGTTTTGTGGCATAGCTCCTCACTTGTGGACGGATATCCAAGTCCAGTTCTGGTTTGACCAGGTTGAAGGACTGAACTGGATCTGTTTCGTGGGGAGAGTTACTTATAAAGGTAAATAATAAATTATCAACTTACGACGTTGCCTCTGTGACGTTTACAGCGATAAATCAGGTAGTTGACCACAGAAATGTAGCAAAATGTGAACAGCTAACTTCCAACTGCCGTACTAACTGCCGTGGTAACTGAAAATAAACCTGAAATTCGGAATGTTAGAGTGAAAATGGCACTACAAAATAACAGCTCATTCAAAACAAAGGTCCTTTCAGATTCATGCCTGAAAGGCAACACAGTCAGTAACAGAAGAACTGAATGACACAAGATCTACATGATCTGAGAATGATGGAGGAAGATATAACCACCTGTTTAATGATCATTTATGTTGTTTTTGCTTGTAGCTCCTAATATTGTGGTAATTAGCATTTTTAGTGTTTAATCAGATGAGAAGATAATAATAATAATAATAATAATAATAATAATAATAATAATTGGAAGTTTTAATGTTGTACAGTCTAATGTTTTTGGAAGTAATTTTAATTATATAATGTCTGTTTTTAATGTAAGATTGATACAAGAAGACAGAGAAAGAAGATAGGAAGACAGAAAGGAGGTTAAATGAGAGGAGGAAAATAGAAACACTGATGGAAAGAACAGTTAACAAGAAGGGAGAAAAATGTAGTTAGAGTATTAAAGTTCAAGTGATAAAGCGTTGATATGATTTAAGTGATAAACTAACGCATTGAGTAATGTAGTGTGTGAAGTATGCTATGTAAAACAGAGTGGCTATATACTCAGGTTTGAGTTGAGTATCCCATTGTCTGAGGATATAACCTCTTTCTGAGTCTCAGCACTGAACATGAGTTTCACTGCACTTCCTCTAGCTGTGGCAGAATGAAGAGGCAGATTAGTTGTATTTAATCTGCTTCTTCATTCTGCCACAGGGAGGAAGGCAGCACTGAAGGTGTGGTTGGTGAGAGTGGTGGCGGGGGGGAGGGTAGGTCTCTGGGGGACTGGGGGTTGGAGATGTGTGGAGGGTTGATGGCAGGGAAGGGGTCAGTGTGGGGGGAGTCAAACCGGGTGAAGAACCTGTTTAACTCATCTGCAAACTTGGTATCACTATCTGCAGCCCTGCTGGTCCTCTGCCCAAAGCCAGAGATGTTCTTCAGACCTCTCCACACATCCCTGATGTTGTTCTGCGCCAGCTGCTCCTCCATCCTCCTCCCATAGTCTTTCTTTGCCGACCTGATCCTCCACTGGAGCTCCCGCTGAACTCTATACTGCTCCTCCCTGTCCCTCTGTTTCTTCTGAAATCTACAATCATTTCCTTTGTTTTGTACATATTCAAGATGAGATGATTGCTTCAACATCCTGATAAAGAAGGCTGGCTGTGTTCTAGGGACGACTGTGGAACCTCTGGAGATGATAATGCAAAGGAATTTGCATAAAATCAACAAAATTATGAACAATCCTGAACCTTTTTAGTCAAAGGCTTCTTCAGACTGGTTGTAAAATGGACTGATACAGATCTTTCCTGCCCACAGCCATCACCATCTATAATAACTCCTTGACCAAATGAGTTACATCAACATTTAAATTTCCCTCTGGGATACATAAAGTATTTTTTAACTGAAAACCGAGGGAGAGTCATTCACAGATGTTCGATCTTGCTGGTTTACACAAATCCAAAGAAAACCTTTGACTACCACTACTTTCATTCATGCCATCTGTGGCCAGTTGGAGATGTTCTTCCTAAAGTTAAAATGATGGAACACCGACAAACCTCAGACTGCCAGATTCCGCTTTGCAAATACCCACCCTACTATCTGATTAGCCAATGTCCCGGCTCTGCCAGGTTTCATTGGTTAAGAGCAGCTTCAGTTTAAAACCTTGAATAACAGAGTCTAAATGGAACCAGGTGGATCTATTTTTTGGTCTCGCTTTACAATTGACGGAAATCCATCACAGCAACGGAGAACTTTAACCCATGAGATGGTGAAGCTCTGCAGAATGGAGATGCCTATTTCAATTTTCCAAGAAATGATGCCTTTTTCATTTACTGTGGATTTAAACTAAGAAACGAGAAATGAGTGGAAAAGCACTGCTTTGAATTCGCCAGAATAGTGGATCCCACTTAATTCACTAAACCTCTTCCTACTTTTCCTTTAATAGCAGCATTGCCAAACAGTTTCACATTCAACTTAGCCACTGGTATCAGGAGTAAATCAAAATAAATCAAAATAATAATTTGATATTTTTCCAAGATGGCGCTGCGCAGGCAGCAGCCAGTCACATCGGCGGTATCCCTTCTTTTCCTACTTTCTCCTTTTGATTGTGTTTTCTGGATTGCATGTATATTTTTGAATACCGCATCGGGTATTCTGAGCCTAGATGCCCTGAAGAAACCAACTTTTGGGACTCTATTGATTATATTTTTGTTACTTTCGGCACATTTCGATGCCGCGAGTGGAGATCCCTTTGTCCGCAACTCCGAGCGTCTCTTGATCTACACGAGGAACCAGCTTCTCGGACTACGTGACTCCTCGCGCTGCGGCCCCGTTCATCACCACGCTGAGAAACTATACATCCCCGCAGAAATACGGAGGAGGCTGAGAGGATGTCGGGGCGGGAGGACGAAGCGGAGGAAAGGTTATTTACCATCGGTTGTCACGGGAAACGTTAGATCTTTACGGAACAAGACCGAGGAACTCACAGCACTAACCCGTTTCCAGAGTAAGTACAGAGACGCTAGCATTATGTGCTTCACGGAGACGTGGTTAGATGGATCTGTCCCGGACTCAGTGATCTCCACGGACGGCTTTAAACTTATCCGCGCGGACAGAACTTTTGCGGGGAGCGGAAAAAAGAGAGGGGGAGGGCTGGCGGTGTTTGTGCTATTCGCGGATGACGTGGTCCTATTGGCTTCATCAGGGCGTGATCTACAGCTCTCACTGGAGCGGTTCGCAGCCGAGTGCGAAGCGGCCGGGATGAAAATCAGTGCCTCCAAATCCGAGACCATGGTCTTGAACCGGAAAAGGGTAGAGTGCCTTCTCCGGGTTGGGGAGGATGTCCTGCCCCTAGTGGAGGAGTTCAAGTATCTTGGGGTCTTGTTCACGAATGAGGGGAAGATGGAGCGGGAGATCGACAGGCGGATTGGTGCAGCATCTGCTGTGAAGCGGGCGCTGTACCGATCCGTTGTGGTGAAGAGAGAGCTGAGCCAAAAGGCGAAGCTCTCGATTTACCGGTCGATCTACGTTCCTACCCTCATCTATGGTCACGAGCTTTGGGTCGTGACCGAAAGAACGAGATCCCGGATACAAGCGGCTGAAATGAGTTTTCTCCGTAGTGTGTCTGGGCTCTCCCTTAGAGATAGGGTGAGGAGCTCAGTCATCCGGGGAGGACTCAGAGTAGAGCCGCTGTTCCTCCACGTCGAGAGGAGCCAGTTGAGGTGGCTCGGGCATCTGGTCAGGATGCCTCCTGGACGCCTCCCTGGAGAGGTGTTCCGGGCACGTCCCACCGGGAGGAGGCCCAGGGGAAGACCCAGGACACGCTGGAGGGACTATGTCTCCCGGCTGGCCTGGGAACGCCTTGGGGTTCCTCCTGAGGAGCTGGCCCAAGTGGCCGGGGAGAGGGACGTCTGGGCCTCCCTACTGAAGCTGCTACCCCCGCGACCCGACCCCGGATAAGCGGAAGACAACGGACGGACGGACGGACTGTATATAACTGAATGCACCTTCCCTACTCTGCACCTTCTTGTATGAGCCGATGTGACGAGTGAATTTCTCCATTGTGAGATCAATAAAGACTATCTTATCTTATCTTATCTTATGTTTTATACTCTGAGTAAAGGGTCCTGACTCAGAGTGTAAAACTGATACGTTTTATCAGTTTTACAGAACATATATCAAGTTAAAACCTTTGCACTTGGCTTGTTATTTAAAAAAATGAAAAACCTTGAAATATTTGTATTGTAACAATTTGGTGCAAATCGTCTTCTTAAAGTACTTCTTGATTCTGAGATCGACCAACTCGGAAATACATGCATTAGTGACCATATTTTCAAAAAATGTAGCATTAAGATCGTGATTGCGCCGTTAAAAGTTTTTTTAAGGACTTAAAATTGTCCCTCGGCGACCGCTAGGCTGAAAATCCACACTTTGGGTCGATGACGTAGTTTGTGGGCGTTGCCCAGGCTACGCTACAGGGAGTTCAATGAAGTACACCACGAGAAGTTCAGATAGCGATTCACAAAGTGATGATTTTAACACGAAAGACAGCGCAAGCGTCTGTTACGACTCGGGTAAGTCTGACAAAAACATTTTAGGAGAATAAACAGAATGGTTTGCTAATGTATAATTGGAATTGGTGCTCATAATCGCGGTCATGGCTGACCGTTCGGATGTAAACACGGAAAGAACTCGTTGAAGCTCGATTGTCTGGCATCGTTTATGACGGCTGAAATCCGCCAAAACAGCACATAAAAAGATGTACATTTAGCACAAACCATAGCATTAATTTCAGCATTATGTGTTTCCGGAATTTTACTAAATAATCTAGACGTGAGCGCTCTGAGAGTGGACGCGCATTTATCTGTTGCGCCGTGGCGCTCATATTCTCCGGGGGGGGGGGGGGAACGGGACACCGAAAGACCCATAGCCCTTTCGGTTCGGAACCCCCTGCCGCTCACTACCTCTCAGCAAAGCAGCGCCGTGCAGAGAGGTAGTGTAGAGAGCATGTCGCTTCTCAGCAGGCTGCTGTGATGACGGCGAGATTTCTCCGCTTCACTGCGTGATGAGTGAGGAGAGAATATGGACATTTCAGCTGCCTGAAGACAGCGTTTATTTTTTATTTTACAATTTTGTAAACAGCTGCCGATTAAACTGAATGTTACAATCTTGACATGATTATATGAGTTATTTTACCGAGAAACCGATCAGAAGCACCGTGAAACCCCACCCCCTCTGGCTGCAGCTCCCGACACAGAGGGAAACAGATTTTCACAGGGGAGCTGAATTTCGCACAACACCGGGACTTTTTGGGTTCGGAAATGTGTGTAAAGAGACATTATCCTTGTTGGTATTTGACCAACCATAAGCCACACACTTTTTAGCCATGTTTAATCTGTTTATTTGTCTTTGAGAAAGCGAGTTTGCAACCAGGAAGTATCTTGTTACCATGTCAACAGATCAACGCCTACCCACATATTACGTCATCGGTCATGCAACATTTTTTTATGAGCCTTGAGCTAAAAAGCCTTAAAAATCCACTTTTTCATCGAATTTTAATTTTTTTTTCTCCCTCAGGTCATAATATGTGAACGTTCTAACATTTACCACCTTGTATGATCTCAGAATCAAGAAGTACTTTAACCTTCACAAGAACAGCAATTTAATGTGTGGTGCTGGATATAAGCAAGAGAACAGATGGAAAACAGCATAGAACCTGCACTTTAATCAGCTCAGACATTGTAACGCACAATTTGGTAAAAACCACAAAATTCATCACATTTTGACATTTGATATTGATCAGTGGTAGTACATAATGTTGTTCCTCATCATACGGCATAAAACACCTTTATATGAATCTGATCTGCTAATTTCAATGTCTGAATGAAGATCTACACAAACAGCCCCTTTAAAAACTGAAATGTGAAACTGAGCTTATACATGATATTGACTGGCTGCCAAAAGCATAGATCTGCTACCATCGAGCTGCATGCTGCCAGTTTAATTACAGCAACTCAACCATATGGTGTTTGTATGGAGTAAGAGGGAGTTGCAAGCCCAGCTTGTTGAGCAGAATAATATGAAACCTGATGATCAGCAGCAGAGTTTATAGTATCCAACAAATCCTTTCTAAATGCCCAAACCAGATACAAATTGCCGTATGGTTTCAGGCACTAGATGGCAGCAATGCTGACAAATCTTCTATAACATAAAAGCATGCCCTTTCATGTAAAACAATTTCAACATTTTAGTCTCATCTTACATCACTGAATACAGAAGTCATTTTTTTTCCCATAAGTGGCTGTAGTTGTCCATCTTAAAGTCATCTTCATAAAGATCTACTGTCTGTGTTTTGGTCTTCTTCACTTCCCTCCTTTTCTGGCGAGCGCGGCGTTCTTCGTTGGACAAAGTGGACAGGTTTACCGGCATCTTACAAAACACAACAAAAAGCATCATTCAGCTTTACAATCCAAATACAAGACAGTGTTTTCCCTAGATATGTTGTCTTTTTTAGGAGGGGGGGGGGGGGTTCTCCATCATGTATCTTTATACATAGTTGTATTTTAAAAGCTACCTGTCTTTCTTCCTTCCTACGTTTTGATGGAATAAATATATTCTTAAAATCTAGATCGGCCAAAGTTTAGAATATTTTTGTGGGTGGCTTTATTCAATTTAGATTTTATTACATTTACAATCTGCTCCTGATCCATTCATGAGGTCTTTGTAGCAACAAAAATATATTTTCCAAGAATAAAGCACCCATCTTATTTCATAGATGGATGCAGGAAGGTGTGTTTTTGTTTCCAACAGACAAACTTCTGGTGATTTGCGACAAAGTAAATTATATTTTTTTAATGTTGGGATTAATGTTTATACTTCATTAACCGATTTATCTTGTTATGATGTAGTAATGGAAGCTTCTGATATAATCATATTACTCACATGATAACTTAATCATGTCCCAGTGAAGAAACAGAAGACACTACAAGATTATGTGCTGACTGAACGTGATTGCTCAGCTGTGTATCTTGGTTGACAACTGAGGCTGTAACTATCTGTTTCCCCACCCTTCAGTACAGCCTCAGTCCTGTAACTAGGGAAACGCCCCAAACTTAATAAAACCAAGGAGAACGCTGAGACCGGCAGAGTGGGTTGGAGATTGTAACTGCACGGTCTCTTCCTACTCTCCTCGAGAATGAAACCAAACTAATTGTCTTTGTGCCTATCTTTCCCTGTTTGTATGATGTTCTAGGTGCTTAGACCTAACAGTAGGAATCTGTAAAATGACCATAGAAAACATTTTGTCATCATCAATGTTTACAATGGCAGGGCCACCATCTTGTTTTCCAAGCATGTTTCACTGCTTGTATTTAGATGTATTTTGTCAGGTCAACTCACAGATGAAATGCTTGAAATAAAAGCAAGTTTCTGGAATTTCTTTAATTTTTAATTGCTAAAAATTGGCAATTAAAGGCATTGGCTACGAATTTCGTTATCAATATGTTGTGTCGCGTGATTAATGCATCACTCGCCATGTCGCGGAGCCGTTTACCTCACATGCAGAGCTGACTAGCTGCTGAGTGATGTGCGTTTGATGATGCGTTTACTTGCACCAAACTTTGTTGAATTTCCATAAAACAACCGCAGAAGTTTTGTACTTCTTCATGCGGGAAAAAAAAAAAACAAACACGGAGGTTCTGAGTGCATAGAATGAACCCGAACCAGGTTCTGGGCATGGTTGAGACTTTGCTTTCCATAATTACGCTACAGGATCAGCAACTCCTGCTGTTGCTGTTGAGAGGGCGGAAGGAAATTATGATCATCCCAAAATGTTCTGTGCTGTGACCCCATCCTCCACATGCAGGCGCTGGAAATTCATGAGTTTGATCAGAACAAGTGTTTAGATGGACGCTGGTCGGATTATGGATCATAAAGCAGCCCTCTCAATCGGAATACAATTTAATTCTGATTGTAATAATTGGTTGATTAAGTTTAGGGCAAAGTCTGAGTTAAGGTACTGTATGGGAGAGAGGAGCAGGGCTCTGAACTAAATTTTCAAGAATCAAGAGTCTTTATTGTTATGTAACCATAATGAAATTTTGGTGAGACACTCAGAATGATAAGAGGCAGACCTAAATGAAAAGACACTTACAGAAAAATGAGACAAACAACCCTTCAGGACAATCTCAAAAATTTTAAAACTTAGAACAAATAAAAAGTATTAAACATCTAACACCCTTTTTTGACTTTTCTAAGAAAAAAATTTAAAAACTATTTGAATAAACGTTCTCGGAAGTAATATGTAGAAGGACAAATGTAGCATGCAGTATTTACATAAAATGCAGCTTGTGCTCCAGAGTCTGTGAAATGGGCTGGTGGTTTATCTGATTGTCAGTAGGGCTGGGTATTTTGACCAAAGTCCTGAATCGATTCGATTCATACAGCTATGAATAAATTAATTTCGATTAAGTTCGATTCGATCTGCTCTTACAATAATAAAGTGGCTCAGCTGTGTTGCAAAACACATGTATTTTATTTTTTCACTTCACATTAAACACAAAGTGCAAACAAAGTGCAGACGTAAACAAGACAGTTTAAACTTGGTATGTAAACAAAACTGTCTCAAAAGTGCAAATTTGTATAAATAAAAGTATTTACCTTGTAACTTTAACTACAACACAGCAATTTGCATCAAGGGATTTTCTCTTTTAAGGGCCAAAAAAAATACTAGCAAATAAACACAAAATAAATTAAACTGCCAAGTCAAATTATTGTCTTTCTTTTCACTTCTCACTAATTGTGAGATTCTTGTGAAGGAAAATTAGTTCATTGACATGATCTATGCTTAGGCAGCTCCTTTTTGCAGTGACGATGTCACCAGCTGTTGAAAATACCCTCTCCGATGCAATACTGGTCCCTGGGACACAAAGATAATGCTTTGCAAGGCGACTCAACAGTGGATACTCCCTTTCATTTGACTTCCACCAGATCAAAGGATTCTCATTCAGCACAGCAGAATTTTCAGCTTTGTATCTTCTGACTTAATCTTCAGCCCTTATTACTGGAGTTTTTTAGTCTGTGATCCTTTACTGTTGGTGAATAGACTGTCCCAAGGAGAGACTCCAAGGTGCTGGATATCTTTGGCTTCTTGGGCATAGTATCCTCAGCTTCTTTATCTGTATCATTGCCATCATTATCTTGCTGTTGAATTGGACAGAAAAAAAATAAGATTGAGCATAATTTAACTCTTAAATTAAATAATGTTCTTTCTAATCCAATCTTTTAATCATCAGTGAAAACATTCTTATTAAATAAAAACATTGTTAAATACTTAAATGACGTGCAGCAGCGGCAGCCTCAGCCTTCAGCCTGGAGAAGGTGTCATTTTGCTCTGCAGCAGACCGGAATGGAGGGGCCTTAAAGCGAGGATCCAGCGCGGACGCTGCATACAAGGTATCATATCTTGGGGAAAAAAATGTGTTGTAACAGTTTGAGTGAGGATAAGTACATGATGGAATATGAGTCACTGACTGCTACAGCTAAAAGTATGCACATAAAAGGCAAAAAAATACATAGATACCTTGTCCCCAAGTTATTCTTCACAGCAGCCTTTAAGTCCCTGACTAAAGCACTGTCTTTAAGGCTGGGGGGGGAAGGCATCCTGAAGCAGGGCGAGGAGTGGGGCAATGACAGACAGAGTTGGCTGCTTGTCCTCCGACATTGCTAATGTAGCTTCTTTCATCGGTTTCAACACCCGGACCAAATCCTCAGCAATTGTTACATCCTCCTCTGTTAAGGTACACAAATCTTTTTCATTCCTGCGCACGTCTTGAGAAAGAGTAGCAGAGATGGCTGGTTGTTGCTCTAAAAAGCGCTCCAGTATGTCCAGTGCACTGTTCCATCTTATCACAACGTCAGGTGTTATTTTGTGCGCTGGTAGTTGAAGCAGCTTCTGTTTTTCTTTTAGTATGTGGTTTGCCGTTGTACTCCGGTGAAAGAATGTAGCTATACGCCTCATACAAGCAAGCAGACGTGACACAGCAAGGATTTTTAGACCTGCTTGTGAGGCTAAGTTCAGAGTGTGCGCAAAGCAGCACACTCTGAACTTCAGCTGCGTTAATTCCACTGCACAAACCATATTTGCAGCGTTGTCCGTAACAACTGCTGGGTGTTTGCTGGTCTTCCCCCATTTCTGTATGGCCCCCATCAACATATGGGCTAGATTTGCAGCGGTGTGGCTCGAGGTAACTTCGGTGGTCTGTAGCACATGAGACGCGAGGCGCCACTCATTATCGACGTAGTGGGAAGTCGTCATGTAGGACTGCGTTGACAGCGATGTCCATGTGTCAAAGTTATGCCGACTCTCTCTGCTAACTCTCTGCATTTTCATTTGGATGTCGTCTTTCATTCATGTGTACATCATGGGGATAACAGTTTCAGTTAGATGTTTGCGTTCCAGCATAACGTAGTGTGGTTAGAGCACATGAAGGAGCCGTTTGAAGCCTTCATTTTCCACTACCGAGTAGGGCCGTAAATCTTTACACATAAGTCGCAATGGCCTCTGTTATCTTAATGGCCCGCGGAGAATCTGCTGGTAATGCAACCGAGTCCCTCAATATCAATTGTTTAGCTCCGGAAGGTTTGTTGTCGGATGTTAGCTTAGCATGATATCTTGTCAGGTGATTTTGGAGATTTGTAGTGTTTCTACAATAACTGACCTCCACTTGACAGATCTTGCAAACCACTTTGGTTTTATCCAGCACATTCTCTTTAGTTCTTTTAAATTCAAAACGGTTCCAGACGTCAGACTTCAATTGAGACGGTTTGCTGAGCGGTGCGTTACTTGCGTCGGCCATTTTGCATTTGCCCACACCTGCTCTTGAACATCGACATCACTCACATCACTATAAAACTAATCCATCTCATTCCCTACACATCGATTTTGTAAAATTTTAATGGAATTGATCCAACATCGATTAAATCAATTTTTTACCCAGCCCTAATTGTCAGAAGTGTTTTTTTCCCTCTGGTTGCATTGTTATGCCCAGTTATTTCCCTAGATGCACGACTTCAAGGGTGAGGCTCAACCAAACTGCATTGACACCCGTTTTCCAGTTTCACTTTTGTTGTGTTAAATCGCTGTTCATAGACAACAGTGACTATTAAATGATTGACTAAGAATCTAATCAACAAACTTCTTTATTTGAAGCATTATTTATTACCTAATATTATTGTAACAGAACACCTTAGTAGCAACTTGTGTTGTGTGCTTATTAGCTCTTTCATTACAAAAGTTACATTTTCAAAAAAAGAAATGGAAATAAAACTTTTACTTCATCCAATTCATCGATTAATCACAAGAAATCGACCGATTAATCGATAAAATCACTACTTGCAGCCCCACTAGAAAGGCCTTGTGCTGCTACATGAAGTGCACAAACAATTGTGTTTATTTTTTATTGTTATATTTTAAATGTTCGACAATGTTTGCAATCTATTGTTAACGGTTTTTTTTTAAAGGAGCTTTGCGCAAATTGGACAGGGTTTTTTCTTATACATGTCTGACATGTAAAATATGTTTTCCTCCATTTACTGTAGTTGCTACTCAACATGTGAAATCAATGCTCCAAACCTTTTATTTTAGAGGGTCAATATATACATTTAGCTTTACTTGTTATTGTGATGTGAGACTGACTTTCACAGTGAGTGTAATAAGGCTCATAGCTTTTGAGGTCATGTTTACAGCAAAAGCGTGGGGTTGACAACACAAACTATGCTTATTTTTCCTAGTACTTAAAATCTATAATCCTTTTGTTTGTAAAATTTATATAATTTGTCATTTTTGTATTTTACATTTTAGTATCTGCGCCTGTATTGTTCAATATATAATTGTTATTTTTCCCATTATATGCCAACAGTAAATAATGCATTTTTTGTTTTGTTTTTTCCTATAGAATGCCTTCTAGTGAGGAGCCATGAAGGGCCATGCTGTGCTCCACAGACACCAGAAGCAGGTCGTCCATCAGATACATGCCGTGGAAGACCATGATGAGGAGCCCGAAGAGGCACCAACCCCCCATGAAGTTCACTCCCAGGAGGATGGCATGTGTCCGGCCTCAAGTAAACTAGAAGACTGTAAAAGCTAAACTGAAAGGCCTAGTGTGCAAAAATATTTGTATAAATATTAATTTTAGGCCCAACTTGTGTAAATGTATTGCTAAAATTGAACACTGAGTGAGTGGCCTCAGCCCTCCTCTACGCTGTCGTCTGCTGGGCTCCAGGCAGCGCAGAGTGGGACAGAAAGAGGCTGAATAAATTGGTGAGGAAGGCCACTTCTGTTCTGGGCTGCCCTCTGGAATCTGTGGAGGAAGTAGCTGAGAGGAGGGTGTTGTCCAAGCTCACATCCATCATGGACAACACCTTCCACCCCCTGCACCAGACTGTAGAGGAGCTGAGCAGCTCCTTTAGTGACAGGCTTAGACATCCTGTCTGTAGAAAGGAGCGCTACCGTAGGTCATTCATCCCCACTGCTATCAGATTATACAATGCTGCACTATAACTGTAACTATAACTGTAACTATAACTGTAATAACCTACATGCAATATCTAATGTGCAATTCTATTTAACACACTGTGCAATAATCCTGAAAGTGACTTCTGCTGCTATTACACCTGAATATATGTCAATACACATGTATATAAGTCACTGTGAATGTACATAAGATATCCTCTGCCTTATTTCTATTTTGTATTTTTTATTCTTGATTTCTTATCTACTTCTTTTTGATCCACTGTATAAACGAGAACACACTGTATATAACTGATGCACCTTGTCCTACTTGGCACCTTCTTCTGATTACTGATTACTGAGCCGATGTGACATGTGAATTTCTCCAATGTGAGATCAATAAAGCCTATCTTATCTTATCTGTTGTTATTAATGGTCTTTTGTTTATTTCTGCTTCACTGAAAGAATCTAAAAGTTACTTCCATTTTTGGCAGGTTACTTATTTCAACTATTATTACAACCTTATTTATGCAGTACTGTCAATAATGCCTAGATCATAGGTGTCAAACTCTGGCCCGGGGCAATTTATAATTAATATTAGAGCCGGCTCGTCGGTCTTATAAGATGGCAACGCTGTGACGCCGCATTCACTGCTTAGACTACAAATCCCATAATGCTCTGTTGTTTTTTGGCGAGTCAATCAGGACAGAGGCAGACACGCCTCCTCCTCTGTGCCAGTAGCTTGCGCACTCCTTCGGTTGAAAGCCCCGGCGCACCCCGCATCCCAGGAGCCTCTCCCCCAAACCACACTGCGACCTCAAACTACAGCTGTCACTGTGTTACTTTACCAAGAAATGGTGAAAAGAAAGGCAGAAAATAGAACTTTTCTGGACAGGTGGGAGACAGAATATCTGTTTACATATGTAAACGACAGACCTGTTAGTCTTGTTTGTGGAGCCAATGTGTCAGTAACTAGGGAGTACAATATTAGACGACACTATGAAACGAAACACCAGGACAAATATAAGGACTTGGACCCCTCTCAAAGGAGCCAGAAAGGAAAGGAGATGAAAAGAGGTTTGGTTTCACAACAGAAAATGTTCACAAAAGCCACAACACAAAGTGAAGCTGCTGTAAAGGCAAGTTATATCGTGGCAGAAGAAATCGCCAAATCAGCCCGACCCTTTAATGAGGGAGAGTTTGTAAAAAAGTGCATGATGAAGGTTTGTGACCAAGTGTGCCCAGAGAAAAGGCAAGCTTTAGCAAATGTAAGCCTGAGCAGAAACACAATAGCCGAGCGCACATGTGAGCTTGCCACCAATCTACATGTCCAGTTGATGGAGAAGGGAAAAGATTTTGTTTCTTTTTCCCTTGCTGTGGATGAGAGCACTGAAGCGTCTGATACTGCGCAGCTGTCAGTCTCTGTCCGCGGCGTGGACTCAAATCTCTGTGTTACAGAGGAGCCTTTGGGACTTAAATCCATGCATGGCACAACCGCGGGGAAAGAAATCTTTGAGGAGGTTTGCAAATGTGTAACTGAAATAAACCTGCCGTGGGATAAACTTGTGGGATTAAGCACTGATGGTGCGCCAGCGATGAGTGGTAAAAAGAATGAACTGGTGGGCAGGATTCATGAAAAGATGCGAGAAGAGAACTGTGCAGGTGAACTTTCTGTTTATCACTGCATCTTACATCAGGAATCCCTGTGTGGTAAAGCGCTAAAGACGCAGGATGTTATGACCACAGTAACACAAGTTGTTAACTTCATAAGAGCCAAAGGTCTCAATCACCGCCAGTTTAAGTCTTTTCTGGAAGAGTGTGCTTCAGAATACGGCAGATGTGCCGTATCACACAGAGGTGAGATGGCTAAGCCGCTGAAAAGTGCTCAACAGATTCTTCGAACTGCGTGAAGAAATATGTCAGTTTGTGGAAAGCAAAGGGAAGGACACAACAGAGCTCCGGGAGCAACAGTTTCTGTGTGACATCTCAAGCCACCTCGATGCGCTGAACCTGCAGCTGTAAGGGCGGGGACGCGTCATCACAGATATGTATGCGTCAGTGAGAGCTTTTAAAACTAAGATCTGCCTGTGGGAGAATCAGATGCTACAAGCAAACTTTGGCCATGTCCCCTGCTGCCAAACCATAAAAACGCAGATCTCTACCGCCGTGTGCGCACAGTTTGCTGAAAAACTCAGTGTGCTCTGCGCTGAGTTTAGCCGGCGATTTGGCGACTTTGATGTCCAGAAACTTAGATTTGAACTGCTCAGTAATCCCTTCGCAGTTGATGTGGAAAAAGCACCAACCAACCTCCAAATGGAGCAGATTGAACTCCAGTGTGATGAAACGCTGAAGTCAAAGTTTGATGCTGTTGGAGCCGCACAGTTTCCACAGTTCATCCTGACACGATGCTTCAGCTCCACACCGAAGTTGCTCAATTGTTCTCCATGTTTGGTAGCACTTACCTATGTGAGCAACTTTTCTCCTCAATGAAGATGACGAAAACGTCTCACAGGAGACGTCTGACTGACGAACACCTTTGTTCGATAATGAAGGTTTCCTCAGCTCAACCCTGAGCCCCGACATTGATGGACTGCCATCCAAGAAAAGATGCCAAGTATCAAAGTAGATCAGTGTGTCGCAAAATGAGCAATAAATACGTTTTCTATGCACCTTCTTTTGTTACTCCAAGGACTAAATTGTTTATTCATAGTTTATTTAATGATTTATTCATAGTTATGTTATTTCATTTTCAAATTTATTAGCCTGTGTACGAAGCTAATTTTGACATTTACCTCAGAAAGGAGGCATTACATTTTTATTTAAATTTTATTTAATATGCCATTGATATGTATTATTATTATCATTATAATTATTACACACCTGCACTTTTAAGTTATATAAGCCTTGCTTGTTCAATATTTATTGTTAAATCAAAACTTGTTTGGGTCCATATTAAAAGATTAATTTGTTAAACCTCGGCCCGCGGCTTTTTTCAATTTAAATTTTGCCACACTGTGTATTTGAGTTTGACACCCCTGTTTTTTAATTGTTATTCTATTTCAACACAGCAGGTACACATTTATTTAAGAAAACAATGTAAAAATAAAAAGTTGGATGTGATAAGAAGTGGTAGTTTTGTAAATAACAGGCAAAGCCTGCATTGATACCTCTTGTACTTTGTTTTTTATAGCCAAAACAAGAAAATATGTCTAGGCGAATTACTAACATTATAGTGCTTAAAAGTGTTAAAATGTGAACTGAACAACATCTATAGTTAGATGTTCCCAAAGCGAGAACCTTGCCGCTGAATGCTGTTCTGGGATCATTGGAGTTTTGAAGCATTCTTTCGAAGTGGCAACAAAAATTATTCAGCAAACTGGATTTCTGCTATTTTCTAAACGGGTTCCTGTCTGACAAAGCCGCATTTTGAACAGCCCTGCTGCTCTCCTGCATAGATGCTAAGCAGCAGCAGCAGCAGCAGCGGCAGCGGGAGCTTCCTGCCGGTTACTCACCAGGAGGAGCCGCCTGGGCTCCGGGTATCTGATGGAAACTGCGGAGCCGTCCGGCCGGACCAGCAGCACCGGGTACTGGCGCTCATACCTCTGACGTCCGCAGCGGACCACCGACGTCCGGTTGGAGCTCAGCTGGGCTGCGTGGCTGTGGAGGAAGGAAGCCGGCGCAGCGAGGACCTTTGGTAGGGAACTTAGGAGAGATGCGCTACGGAGAACACACACACACACACACACACACACACACACACGTAATAAAGCCAGGTGCAGCATGTGGTCATGTTGCTGTACGTAGCCAGACCAGCTAGAACTCTTACCATGTCAGCGAACTGTAAGAAGAGCGGAACTTCTTCAGGAACATCTGAGCCATTATAAGCCGGCTTGGAGGAAAGTCGCTGTTTAATGTGCAAACTGTCACCGAGCAGAGGCCACCTAGAAGTCACACATGGATGATCTTCTTCTTCTTCTTCTTCTTCTTCTTCTTCTTCTTGTTTTTTTTTATGGCGGTTGGCAAACAACTTTCAGGTGCATTACCGCCACCTTCTTGACTGGAGTATGGATCAGATGTAAAACCACTATAATCTTCCCATAATACCTGTTCTCCTTACAAAATTAAAAATACTATTAAAAACTACATCCCCCGATGATCTTTGAAGCAAATTTCTAATATCTAACTTATTTTTATTCCTATTTAAATTTCTAATTAACTCCTCCCTTTCTCGAACATACTTACTACATTCTAAAAAAATGTTGTATTGTTTCCAATTTCCCACAATAACTACAGAAACCTGTATCATGTTTATTAATTATTTTAAGAGTACTGTTTAAACCTGTATGTCCAAACCTTAATCTAGATATAATATCTTCTTCTTTTTTATTCCTGCTACATTTCCTAAATTCTCCAACTTTTCTTTGGATGCTATAATAAAATCTGGCATTGCTTCCTTTATCCCACTGTTCCTGCCATTTATTCTTAATATACACTTTACTAATATTTTTAACCTCATTTTTACTCATTTTAATATTTAAATCAACAATACACTTTTTTGCTGCATTCTTAGCAAAACTATCTGCCAGCTCATTCCCTATTACTCCAATGTGAGCAGGAACCCAAACTAATTTGACCAGAGACCCATAACTTTTAATCCTAAACATTAACTGATTTATATCAACTATAATATCTTGCCTTGATTCTGAATTTTGTTCTACAATACTTACTAATGCACTACTTGAATCTGAACAGATTACAACCTGTCAGGATGCAGCGTGAGGGCTGCATGCTGAGCCTCTCTCCCTCTCTCTCGTTACTGCGCAGCCTGATGGGTTTCACCTGGCAGGCTGCAATTAACTCGCAACTGCTTCCACCTGGTTCCACCCTTATTTAAACATACCTCTTTCTGCTCTCGTTGCCGGCCCGTAGTGTTCACTCCAGCTCAGTCTCAGTCTGTCTTCAGTTCCGCCACTCAGCTCAACGTTCTTCACTCCAGCAACTCAGTTCCACGTTCTCCAGCTCTCGGTTCCACGTTCTTCAGTTCCGCCACTCAGCTCCACGGTCTTCAGCTCTGCAACCCCGCTCCACGATCTTCAGCTCAGCAACCCCGCTCCACGATCTTCAGCTCAGCAACTCCGCTCCACGATCTTCAGCTCAGCAACTCCGCTCAACGCCTTCAAGTCCTCCGCTCCCGAGTCTCCTCCGGGTCAGTCTCCCCGTGTTCCTCCTGCTAGCCAGCTTCCGCACCCTTCACCTCCGTCCATAAAGACTCTGGTTCCTCTCATCATTCACCCATCATTCTGTACAATAAAACTCACTTCAAGAACAGCTCTGTGTGTGCGTGCTGTGTCCGGGTTCATCCAAAGACAAATCATGACAGTTACGGGCCGGCCAAAGGATGAACCCGAGCACGCACAGAGCCTAGGTGCGGAAGCTGGTAGGATCCGCCCCGCCTCAGTTCCCGTCTGCGTGCCCAACTTCCCGTCTGCGTGTCTCAAGTTCCCACCTTAGATCTTAGTTACCTAGTTCAGCTTTATTTTTCCAGATTCTCGTTTTTTTAGTTAGACATCCAGTTCTCCAGTTTCAGTTGTTGTTTTTGAGTTATTTTGGTCCCGAGGTTTTTAATTACTTAGTATTCTTTGGTTTTACAGTCTTCTAGTGTTCCTTTAGAGTTCTTAGGTTGGTTAGTTGTTCAGCTTTCTGATAATTTATATAGGTTTAGCCTTAGTTTGGTTTATCTAGGAATTTTGTGTTTCGGAAATATTTAGGAGGTTTTTTCTGTTTTCTTTAAAAGTATTTGAGTTTCTGTTTTGCTTTGGGTATATTTTCAGTTCGGTCCAATTGTTCTAGGTTTCCCTTTAGGCTTTCGAATTTTGGTTCTGAATTTTTAGTTTTCACCTTAGATTTCCTGTTTTGCTCGTGTTCCTATTTTTAGCTGTAGTTATCTAGTTTTTCATCAGTTTGGTTGAACCTGCCCTCGTCTCCTTGTTTTGCTTGGTTTTGTGGTTTGGCTCTGGGTTTCGGTCCCCCTCTTAGTTTTCTGGTTTATTTTGGTTTTTCCGTTTAGCCCCTGTAGTTCCCCTCGAGTCCTGTCTTAGTCTTGTTGCCTCCGTCTGTCTTGTTGCCTCCGTCTGTCTTGTTGCCTCCGTCTGTCTTGTAGCCCCCGTCCTAGTCTTGTAGCCCCCGTCCTAGTCTTGTAGCCACCGTCTTAGTATAGTAGTCCATTGTTTTCCCTGGCCTAGTCCTCCTGTCGTGTCTTCCCCTGTGTTTAGGCGCTGCCAGAGCCCTCCGGCGCTTCTAGTCACCGGCTGAGCCCTCTGGCGCACCCGCCTGTTGCTGCCCAGCGCATGCAAGCCGCCACCAGAGCCCTCCGGCGCTCCCATGTCGCCGGCTGAGCCTCTGGTGCGATCGGCCAGTTGCTGCTCGGCGCATTCCCTGATTCTGGCGTGTTAGGACGCCTTCTGTTTGTGTTTCCTGGCGTGTTAGAACGCCCCCGTTCGTGTTCCGGCGTGTTAGGACGCCCTCCGTTCTTGCTTCCCCTGGCGTTCCCATACGTCAGTTCTTTCCCCAGGCGTTACCATACACCAGTTGTGCTCCAGCGTTTCTATACGCTGTTGAGCCCTAGTGTTATGGTCCACCTGTACCTTCCTCTGGCGTTTCCATGCGCCAGTTCTTTCCCTGGCGTTTCCATACGCCCGTCCTCTTCCCTGGCTTTTCTGTATGCTAGTTGTGTTCCACCGTTTCCGTACGTTGTTGAACCCTAGCATAGCAGTACGCCTATATTTTCCCCTTGGTGCTGTGTGCGCCCTTTATGTCTCGGCGTTTACCTCACGCCCCGGCAATCTTACCCTTGTGCCCCGGCGTTTCCCACACGCCCTGGCGATCTCTACCCTAGCGCCCCGGCGTTTCCCTCACGCCCCGGCGAGTTTCTTCCTTGCGCCCCGGCGGTTCCCTCACGCCCCGGCGATCTCGTCCCTTGGGCCCCAGCGCTCCCCTCACCCTCCGGCGTACCTTCCCCTTGGCGTTCCCATACGCCCGTCCCTTGCTCTTGGCGTTTTCGCACGCCCGTTCCTTTCCCCCGGCGTCTCTGTACGTTAGTGGTGCTCCAGCGTTTCCTTGCGCTGTTGAGCTCCGACGTGTCAGTCCGCCTGTCCTTACCCCATTGGCGTTCCCATACGCCCGTTCCTTCCTCTTGGCGTTCCCATACGCCCGTTCCTTCCTCTTGGCGTTCCCATACGCCCGTTCCTTGCCCTTGGCGTTCCCATACGCCCGTTCCTTGCCCTTGGCGTTCCCATACGCCCGTTCCTTGCCCTTGACGTTCCCATACGCCCGTTCCTTGCCCTTGGCGTTCCCATACGCCCGTTCCTTGCCCTTGGCGTTCCCATACGCCCGTTCCTTGCCCTTGGCGTTCCCATACGCCCGTTCCTTGCCCTTGGCGTTCCCATACGCCCGTTCCTTGCTCTTGGCGTTTTCGCACGCCCGTTCCTTTCCCCCGGTGTCTCTGTACGTTAGTTGTGCTCCAGTGTTTTCTTGCGCTGTTGAGCTCTGACGTGTCAGTCCGCCTGTCCTTTCCCCCTTGGCGTTTCATACGCCTGTTACCTTCCTTAGCGCTGCCGTTGGCCCGTTCCTCTCCTTTGGCGCTGTCGTGCGCCCGTTCCTTCCCCTTTGGCGCTGTGGTGCGCCCGTTCCTTCCCCTTTGGCGCTGTGGTGCGCCCGTTCCTTCCCCTTTGGCGTTGTGTACGCCGGTTCCTTCCCCTTTGGCGTTGTGTACGCCGGTTCCTTCCCCTTTGGCGTTGTGTACGCCGGTTCCTTCCCCTTTGGCGTTGTGTACGCCCGTTCCTTGGCGTTTCCGTACGCCCGTTCCTTGGCGTTTCCGTACGCCCGTTCCTTCCCTTTGGCGCTGTGTTGCGCCCGTTCTTTCCCTTTGGCGCTGTGTTGCGCCCGTTCTTTCCCTTTGGCGCTGTGTTGCGCCCGTTCTTTCCCCCGGCGCTGTCAAGCGCTCGCTCTTTCCCCCGGCGCTGTCAAGCGCTCGCTCTTTCCCCCGGCGCTGTCAAGCGCTCGCTCTTTCCCCCGGCGCTGTCAAGCGCTCGTACCTTTCCCTGATGTGCCGCGCCCTAATTGTGCTCTGGCACATCAGTGTTCTTTAGCTCTTCGGTTCCCCCGTGTTCTCTGGTTCCTTGGTTCCCCTGGTGTTCTCTGGTTCCTAGGTCCCCTAGTGTTCTCTGGTTCCTAGGTCCCCTAGTGTTCTCTGGTTCCTAGGTCCCCTGGTGTTCTCTAGTTCCTTGGTTCCCCATGTTCTCTGGTCCCTTTGGTTCCCCGTGTTCTCTGGTCCCTTTGGTTCCCCGTGTTCTCTGGTCCCTTTGGTTCCCCGTGTTCTCTGGTCCCTTTGGTTCCCCGTGTTCTCTGGTCCCTTCGGTTCCCCGTGTTCTCTAGCCCCTTTGGTGTTTGCTGGCTCTTTGGTCTTTCAGTTTTGACTCTTGCCCGCCTTCCTAGGCCCCCTCCACCCACCCAGCGTGGAGATTCTGGGCCGTCCGGTGTCCGGCCTTGGGGGGGGGGTACTGTCAGGATGCAGCGTGAGGGCTGCATGCTGAGCCTCTCTCCCTCTCTCTCGTTACTGCGCAGCCTGATGGGTTTCACCTGGCAGGCTGCAATTAACTCGCAACTGCTTCCACCTGGTTCCACCCTTATTTAAACATACCTCTTTCTGCTCTCTTTGCCGGCCCGTAGTGTTCACTCCAGCTCAGTCTGTCTTCAGTTCCGCCACTCAGCTCAACGTTCTTCACTCCAGCAACTCAGTTCCACGTTCTCCAGCTCTCGGTTCCACGTTCTTCAGTTCCGCCACTCAGCTCCACGGTCTTCAGCTCTGCTACCCCGCTTCACGATCTTCAGCTCTGCTACCCCGCTCCACGATCTTCAGCTCTGCTACCCCGCTCCACGATCTTCAGCTCAGCAACCCCGCTCCACGATCTTCAGCTCAGCAACCCCGCTCCACGATCTTCAGCTCAGCAACCCCGCTCCACGATCTTCAGCTCAGCAACCCCGCTCCACGATCTTCAGCTCAGCAACCCCGCTCCACGATCTTCAGCTCAGCAACCCCGCTCCACGATCTTCAGCTCAGCAACTCCGCTCCACGGTCTTCAGCTCTGTAACTCTGCTCAACGCCTTCAAGTCCTTCGCTCCCGAGTCTCCTCCGGGTCAGTCTCCCCGTGTTCCTCCTGCTAGCCAGCTTCCGCACCCTTCACCTCCGTCCATAAAGACTCTGGTTCCTCTCATCATTCACCCATCATTCTGTACAATAAAACTCACTTCAAGAACAGCTCTGTGTGTGCGTGCTGTGTCCGGGTTCATCCAAAGACAAATCATGACACAACCACTCTCTCTCTTGTTTCCTCAACCCATTCTAGAGCCATTAAAATAGCCATTAGTTCACCTGTATATACTGTCAATTTGTCTGTTATTCTTTTATTTCTCATAATATCTAATTCCGGAATTATAAAAGCTATTCCTATATTATTATTTGACATTTTAGAAGCATCTGTATATATTTGTATATATTCTGCATACTCATTTCCAATATAATTTTCCACCTCTTTCTTTTCTAATTGTTTTTCTTTTTCCAGTAAACTTAAATCAACTTCCGCTATTCATCCATGGTGGAATAACAGGAATAACCATAGACATAATATAAGAGTAGACGCGTCGTTGGGCGGGTTCTGCCTATGCTGCGATGCGTCAGAGCGTCCGCCATCTTAAATGTGGCAAATCTGCAGTTACTCAGTCACTTAAACAGTATCAGAGGGACTTTAATCTCTGAATATACTTTGTATTCATAGTATTTTTTTTTGTAATATTACAAGTTTATTTTCGTATCCCTTTAGCTTCATTCTCCTGAATTTATTCTCCTAAAGAATAAAAATATTAAAAATAATCTAACCTGGCCCTATTACTCCAGGAGTAAAATAATTCTGCAAACTGTGTGTATTCTGGAAATGTTCCCCCTTAATTCTCATGATATGATGTTTTTATCATAACATTATCACTTTTGTGTTTGTTTGTTTATTTTTACTTTATTGACCTAGGACTTTTTTCTCTCATTTTATTAATTTTACCTCTTTAATACTCCCCCAAAAAGTCTGTTCCTAAAGGTTCACAAGTGACACGGTTTTATGAAATAATGAAGACAACAATGTTTAGATTTAACAAATCGATCCTCATAACATATACACACACAAATATATATATATATATATATATATATATATATATATATATATATATATATATATATATATATATATATATATATATGTGTGTGTGTGTGTATGTATTTATTGCAGCACAGGAATTAATTTTTTTTTACATAAAACTTTTATTTTGTTTGCTACGTTTGTCTAAATAAGTCCCAAATATTCAACCCATTTTTCTTTTGATTGACACAGACTAAATACAGAATTCAACACATCTTAATAACAATGCAGCACTGAACCTTTTGGTGCATTTTGAACTGTTTCAAAAAGTCTGGATTGCGCTCTGGGGCTTTTACGATTTTTACATTTCGTCATTGTCACACTCACATGCTGTCATACTCTGGAAAGAAATAAGTGGCTCTTCCATGGGGAATTATTCCTTTATCTCTCAGACACCACAATTTATGTTCCTATGTAACTTATTAAGGAGTTTTTCACAATAGATCCAATAAGCTAGTGCATTTTAGCTGAAGATATCCATTACCTTAACATGTTCCCTGCTCTTCATTTCCATAACATTCTGTTACATTTTAACTGCAGATATTTTAAAAGCAATCCCCTCACCTTATTTTTTATGTGCAGCTCCCGTCCATGAGGTCATCTCCTCTGTGGCCCCTTAGCAAAAAAACAACAAAAAAACTGGCTTTAACATCAGTTGTTAAAGCCATAAGTACAATTTTTTCCTTAATATATCCTCTTCTATAATGTTGATTACTTGTGATGGTAATCAACGTGTTTATGAGACGACTGAGGAGTCTGTAACCCCCCTAGAGTCTCTCGCTGAAAAATCACACTTGCAACTTTCTGTGCACCAACCCGGATATATATATCTATTTATATCCATCCACGCTTATCCCTGCTAGGGTAACGAGGGATGCTGGTGCCTATCTCCAGCTGTCCAGCGAGAGGCGGGGTACACCCTGGACAGTTCGCCAGTTCATCACAGGGCAACACAGAGACAGACAGGACAAACAACCATTCACGCACACACTCACACCAAAGGACAATTTAGGGGGACCGATTAACCTAACAGTAATATTTTTGGACTGTGGGAGGATGTCAGAGGACCCAGAGAGGACCCACGCATGCACAGGGAGAACAAACTCCATCCAGAAAGATGGACTCAAGTCCACCCTGGAAAGTTTTGTTTGTGCAGCACTTCGGTTTCAGCGCTTCCCTAGGCTAACTAACATTAGCTTGACTGAATTGGTAAACTATCGCACCAACGTTTCCAAAAATTACAGAGCAATAAAAGTAGCAGCTCAGTGCCACATACTCAAACTGTTCATGACTGAGAGGATCATATAAAGAAGTGGCATCATATGACGTACGCTTTTGTCTGGTTTCTTTTCTTGTCATTTATGCAGTTCACTCAGCTCACCCTCCTTCAGCAATTAGTCACACCTGTCGGGACACTAATTAGTCTTCATTTTCGTCACCTGTCAGGCTCCCTTTATAAACTCACCTTGTTTGTTTCCTCGTCGCTGGCTCGTAATGTTCGTCCCTCTCCATCATGCCTGTCTGCTCCTGTTCCCCCGCTTTGGTTCCCGGCTCGTCTAGTTTGGTTTTTGTTTGGCTGCGCTGCTGATCCCTGTTCCTCCGTCTTCGTCCTGGTCTCCGGTTTTGTTCCTGGTTCTGCGGCAGCCCAGCTCTCCTCTGTTTCATGGACTGCCATACCTCAGTGTCATGGACTCCGTATCTGCCAGCCAGCTCTTGCATCTTTCACCTCCGACTGGTAACAGACTCTGGTTCCTCATGTCACCACCATCCACCTGCAATAAACTCTCTTAAATCCTACTCTATGTGTGCGTGCTGTGTCCGGGTTCATCCTCGACAAAATCATGACAATTTTATGTTGTCACTTGGTGCGGATGGCTCTGCAATGCGAATGTACCGAGGCATACCTCCATAGTGGAAAAGTTAGGACGGTGTTAATAAATAGTAACATCGATAACCTGGTATTCATGAAGGCTGATGTCCATTCAAGCCAAAGCAAGTCCGTTGTTCACTCTGCTGGATCCTGACTACATCAACTGGCACTACTGAGGCGGCTGGAGCGCTCTTGTGTTGCAGGTTCGGGGAAAGTCCTTCAGTGATGCAGCCGTGATTTAATGGAAGGTAGACTAATGAATTGTCTGAATAAAAAACTTACTAGCTGTGGCCTCATTGTGATTAGATTGCTGGTCAGTTAATTTTACAAATATGGCAGTGCCACATTTTTGGTATTGATCTGATGTTATAATTGGATATCAAATGACTGGCTTGAAGTTTGAAATTTTACCATTATGATGTGGACTCAAAGCTCTTGCTACAAGCTCATCACGTTAAAATGTAAGATAGCTTTAGAATAAAGTTGTAACTTTATTTCTATTTTATTTGTTATCAGTGTTAAAGAGTTAGTAAAAACATTGGCTTCTAAAGCATTTATGGAATAAAATTTGGTATATGTGTAACCAGGTGGATGTGATGTACAAGGGTTGCACAGGGGTTTTCTCCTTAAGAAGGGTTATGCAAGTCGACTTGTAGGATGACAAATGTATTAGCGCTCCTTCCCTCAAGGGGGCATTGTTCGCGTGTGAGCGCATAGTTTGCTGAGACGCTAAGAAGGAAGTAGCAGTAACACGAAGTGACTGACTGCTGTGGTGTGCAAAGGTGGATACCCTATAAATTTCGATCGGTAAATGCGTTGCGTGCATATCTCCACCACGCTGAGGGCAACACGGAGCAGCAGGGTTAGCAGGGGGGATGTGCGTGTTGATTGCCAGTTGTGTGTGTCCGGGAGTCTAGGCCACACACTGGAGGGAAAAAAGTGCCACTACTGTTGTCTAGTTCTAGCTAAGGACTGAAGTTCAGATTAATACAGTTGAGCAGTCTGAGTCATTATGAATCATTTTGTTTTTTGTAATTAAAACTGTCCTAAATCCTCAAGAAGAACCAACAAACAAACACAATATTAACACTGTTCTTTATTAAGCTCAGTCGGGGAATAAACAGGCAGTAAATGAAGCAAGAATATAATCGCCTGGACGAGGCCTGAACGTCAAAGCGGGGTTGACTGTAAGAGAAAGGGGAGAGAATAAATAGAAGGCAAGAACTAGGAACGTGCCAAATCATACGCTGCTTACCATGTAGCAGGAGAGACCTAACTGGGGAAGAGTAGCGCCTCGGGAACCTTGTGTGCCTACTCTAGATGGTGGGGTGGTTTCTGGAGGGCGGCAGATGGAGCTGGCGAGGAATCCGAAGCAAACCTCAACTGACGGGAGCAACAGACGGATTAACCAGAGTTCAGGAATCCTGGAGAAGTCTGTGGAATCCGGGAGGGGGAAACCTCGAGCCCATCTTGGTAACGCCAAGGGAGTACAAGGGGGAGCACCAGAGCAAAATCTGAGCTGATGATTCCACATGTTCAAAAATATCTTCAGGGCTTCAAGACGGGTGAGTGCATCCATGCACATAAAAACTGTGACAAAAAACAGGAGAACCAAAGTTAGTCCAAAGCAAAGACGAAGACTTACAAGCAGGAACTAAGGCTGGGACAGGGCCACGTCGTACCATGACTGGTTAAGGCTCTGGCATCTTCCGTCCGTCCGTGCTCCACTTAAGAAACCAGAGGAAGCTGCCTCTGACGAGCTGCAGGTGTGGGGCACGCCCCTTCAGCCACCACCTGTGGAGGTAATCAAAGCAGGCACACAAACAGAACCCTGACACTACACCCCCCCCCCCCCCCCGACAATTAGCAAGTGAAGTAGATTGCAAAATGTATTAATACACATTTTAGTTGGACACAATTTTTGTATATGTAAACATTTAAACGGTCTCAAAATAAGGATATACAATAGTCAAAGTGAAATATTGAAAAGCAGAGATCCAAAACACATTCTTGTGTATTATAATTCCACTGGTTTACAGTAAAATATTACTAATCAGGATCTTTTTGACATGTAAATTTCCCTGCTCAGTCATGATCCTTATCAATGATTTTCCCTGTGTGTTCACAAGGGCCGCACACATTCTTAAGATTTTCTCCATTTTATATACTAAGTTGATGGTACAGCCAGGGAGAGTATTTTGAAAACTTTGAGGCTCCTGGTAACTCTTCCACATGTATGTGGACATTTGCAACCCCCTTGAGGTAGTTACATCCTCATCAGACAACTGTTTGTTGTCTGATGAGGATGTAACTATGCTTGTAGAACAAGGTTAAATCTCTCAAACAGCTAATCTCTGATGTTAAAAACTCTGTCTCCCATCACTTCATCGCTAGGACGAAGATACTCCAGGAAGCCAGTGTGTTCCCTGTCACATACATTCTCCTAATATGTAGGTGTGATCCATCAGTGCCTGTAGTGTCAGCGTCTTTATTCATAGGTGACTGTTTACGGAGCATTCTGGTCAGCCTCTGCATCACAGTGGCTGTCATCTGTCAAACACCACTGCCCCTGGACAACACCTCTTGAAAGACCACCATGAGTTTAGCAAACAGCATAAAACATATCAACACTACTTAGAACTACGTTAACACCAAGCTAATAGAGCAGCACCTGTATCATTACTTATACTCGTTCAAATATTCATATCACATATTGTCAGGTTCAAACACCTAAACCATTTTTTAACAACACAAGAAGAGACAACAATTAGGTTTGGTTTTCAAATTATCTTGCAAGGAGAGGAGCTGAGATGCTTTATACAGATCTCCAAAACTAGCTCTAAAGCACTCTGCCCACTCCTTTCTTTTTATTAGGCATTGTCAAGCTAAGGGGTAGGGATAAGCAAAACAACTGTGACCTTCAAGATAGTACCAAGCAGTTCACACAGCTCAGTTATCCGTAAGCAGTCCAGATGGCTGAATAGAGTTCATAAAAACACTTATAGTCACAACATAGTTCTTTGCTTTCTGCAGGCCTTCTGCACCGATGAGAGAAAGATCAGTCACATGAAATACACTTTAATATCTAAAACCTTAAAACGTCTTAGTAGTAAAGAGTAAATATATATGATAAATGCAATGAACATAGTAAATAAGATAAATAATAAGAATAATTCTGTCACATATATTCCTTGGAGCTTTTAGAAACACCTTGTGCTAGTATGTGGGTTGCCATTTGTAAGGTTACACAGTTAAAATCATTTTCTTTGCCTGTCATAATCTTTTATGTAACCCGGATAGTAATAATATAAGAGATGGCAAGGATAAGTTTGTTTATTATATCCTTTTATTTCAATTAACATTTCAAAGGTCATACAAAGTTATCAAATATGTTTGCATTGTTTAATATAAGTTCTGTATTTTGTGGTGAATTGCCAGTGAAAATTGTATTTTCCTACAGGAGTACGGTCAGTGAAGGTAGCACAGGGGAGGAGAAAAGAACCAGAGGAGAGGGCGGAAAAAACACAGGTGAGAGCAGAGGGTGGAGGAGGAAGCAATTGAGGAAATAGCCAAGGAGAAGCAGTTAGTGGAGATAAAAAGTGAGTAAGCTCAGAACTTGTCGACAGGAGAAGTTTTAATAAACAGCATGCAAGGTAGCAGGACCCTGTAGAGTTTCAACAAGAAGCTGTGGTGGGGTGTGCCTGTTTTTTCTTGGTTGCTGTACTTACCTGAGAGTAAGAGCGAAGCTAACCTAGCTGTTCGCTAACTTGGACTGCTGTAAGCTGGTGTTTCGCTGCTAAAGTGGAACAAAAGGGCTGCAGAGGACTGTTACCGGCTTGGATAACACAAGACGGACTCCAGATAGTCACTCTGAGTGCCCACGTCGCTCAGAGTACCTCTGGCACCGTGGGAACTGAGGACCAGGAGATGTGGAGCCCGTAGAGAGCACCTGGAATCCCAACTGCATCATTCCTGAGCTGCTGTTTCATCTGATCGCTTTGGAGGTCCATTTGGGCACAGGACACAGGTACTGAGTTGCTTTAATATTTTTGCTCTTTGAGTGAAGAGGATCGGGACTGTGGAGTTGGTGGGACTCTTCCATTTTTTTTGAGTAGTTGATCAGGCCTGCAACTTAGAGGTAGTTTCTGCCGGCATTAGGTTTAGGTGTACCATACTGATTATATGATTGGTGTTTACACTGTATGTGCATTCATTGATTCATGGTACGGGTGACAATATTATGTTTTTACTGTTTTGTTTGCATTTCCAAAAACCTGCCATCTTTTTATATTATTAATTGTGTCTAATTAAAGGAGGGTTACTATGGTCTATTTACAGGGTGTGTAGTGTAATTTACTTTAGTAGTGTTCAATGCTGCTTGATCCAAAAGCTTTAGAGATATTTAAACTAAATAGTAAGAGGGTATATGGAGATTTAAGAACCCAAACCTCACTTATCTATTATATACCTTAAGTGAGGGCTACATAAATGGAGGCACTGCTGGGATCTTTTGGGTTCTTTGAAGCGTTGAATGACCAACACACTTAAAAAAATAAATAAAAAAAGATTAAAAAAAAAGTTGACTTAAAGTAGCTAGTTCACATATTTTATTGTTGTGGTTTGTTTGAAGTATGGCATATCGCTCGGGGCTAACTGCAGAACTGAAAAGGTGGTGTAGGGGTGAAGGATTGGAAGAAGCTAATGCTCTCTTGGTAATGGTTCCAGAAGAAGTGGAGATAGCCAAGATAGAAGAAACATTAGAGACTATTAAATGTTTGGGGCGAGTAAGAGTTAGGGGCCGTCAGTTTCACACCTCCCTGAGCTGCCGTATGGTGCTCTGTGAATGCAGAGAACATCTACCCCGAGAGCATGCACCAACAGAAGTGCTGGAGCCGGACAGTGGTCAAAGATGGCCGATAGTCACTCTTGGTGAAAGTGCAACTCCTAATGATTTCTCTCAGAAGGTGAGAAGTCTCCTGGAAACTGAGGGCAAGACTATGGAAGATGTGCAAAACTTATTTTCCAGCCCTTCTCAAGCACAACATAAATCTGATCCCCCCATAAATTCTACTGAGTCCATATTGCAAGCAGTGGGTGATCTATTGGAGAAGACACGTAAACCACAAACGGAAGGTGGTTATCGGCGTCTGAGGCTGTTCTCAGGGAATCTGCCAGTTCCTCCCAGTGAGGAGCCATTTGACCACTGGTTGGAACAGGCATGGCTCATGGTGGAAGAAAGTGACTGCACTGACAAGGAAAAAAGGCGCAGGCTGATGGAAAGCTTAAAGGGACCAGCATTAGAGATTGCTAAATCTGTTCGTGAGTCGAACCCTGAAACAGGTCCCGATGAATATTTGGAGGCGTTGGAAAGTGCATTTGGCAGTGCTGAATCAGGAGACTATCTTTATTTTGCATTTCGTCTAATGCAGCAACAGCCAGGGGAAAAGCTGTCTGATTTTCTGAGGCGCTTGGAGAGGGCCCTCACTAAAGTTGTTCAGAGAGGAGGATTAACAAATTATAGCAAAGACAAGGCACGCCTAGAGCAACTGCTAAGAGGGGCTGTTGTTTCTGACCTAATGTTAATTCAACTGCGTCTGAGAGAAAGAAAGTCCTCCCCCCCAACTTTCCTTCAGCTCTTAAGTGAGATCCGCATAGAGGAAGAGTATGAGGCCTCGAGGAGAAAAATTAATTCATCTGTCCATCGTGTGCAAACAAAATCTTCTGAAATACAACAAACAGAAATACAAAATCTCAAAGCTGAAATTAAAGAGCTCAAGACTAAGTTGGCCACCTGCATATCTAAGTCCCCTGAAACTAAAGAGAAGAGGGTGCCCCCAGTGCAGTCCAGTGAATGCAGTGATACTTACGAACTGGCTGCATTGAAGAAACAAGTCAGAAGATTGCAGCACAAGGTAGACCAAAAAGTTACTGGTCCAGAACCCTCAATCCAACTTCCTTCGGTGGCAGCCATAGAGGCTACATCAACAACAAGAACCCACAATCGAAACAGGAACATGTTGGATGAATACTTCTGTTACCGTTGTGGAGAGAAGGGACATTTTGTGGCAAAGTGTCAAAATCCTGAAAATCAGAACAAGGTAATTAGAAAGCTCATTCAGACTATTCGAACAATGAAAGAAAATCCAGCTGCTTCATCCAATTATACCACTGACACTAATTGTAATGTTAAGCAGGGTCTTCTGACTTCTCCCACTCCGGCTGGAATCCCTGAAGGACTGATTGGACCACCCAGCCTAGTACCACTCAAAGTGAATGGACAGCCCTGTGAGGCTTTATTCGACAGTGGATCGCAGGTCACCATAATATTTGAGTCCTGGTACAACACCCATTTGTCCTCTGTCCCAGTGCACCCAGTCACTGGCCTTGATCTTTGGGGTCTAAGTGAGTCCAATGCCAGTTACCCCTACCTAGGGTATGCTGTGGTGGACATTGAGTATCCCGCTGAAATAACAGGTGTCAGACATACATTGCCGGTTCTTGCCCTCATCTGTCCAAGCCCAAAAGAAGAGCAGATTCCTGTCATTGTTGGTACCAACACCAGCCATGTTCGCATTTTGGTACAGGAATGCAAGAAAGAGGGGCGGGACATCACTAAAACGCTGGGCATCCAAGTTTAAGGTGAAACGTCAAATGTTCTCACACATTCTATCACCCTTGGTTCCCAAGATGACCATGTTGGATGTGTGAGTTGGCAGGGGTCCAGTCCATTGTCCCTACCCCCAGGAAAAGAGGTGCAGATAACCTGCAAGGTTAATCTTCATCAGGCACTGGGCCAGGAGATTCTGATGGTTGATTCCTCTCCATTAGCTCCTTTGCCAGGTGATGTCTTGTTGCAACCTATGGTGGTGCCTTCACATGCTGTACAAGTTAGCAACTTTAGGATTTTGGTTGAGAATCAGTCTGCCAGGGAGACCCTTATTCCTATCGGAACCATCATGGGTCACATTTACCGTGTTGAAAGTGTCATCTCTGTGCCTTGCCAGAAACAAGAAAGAGCCGTATTTGACAGCAGCCAGATTGACTTTGGTGAATCACCTGTGCCTGAGGAATGGAAAGACCGGCTGAAGAAGAAATTAGCGGAACGCCCCCACGTGTTCTCTGTCAATGAATGGGATGTGGGCCTTGCAAAGAACGTTGAGCACACCATCCGTCTGGGCGACACAAGGCCGTTTCGCCAAAGATCTCGTCGACTTGCACCTGCTGACATTGAGGATGTAAGGGAACATCTGCAAGAGTTGCTCTGTGCTGGTATTATTAGAGAATCACGAAGCCCTTATGCTTCACCGATTGTTATAGTTAGAAAGAAAAATGGAACAATACGGATGTGCATAGATTACAGACTTCCTAATAGTCGGACAGTCCCGGACCAATATACAACTCCTTGCATTGATGAAGCCCTAGATTCTCTGTCTGGCAGTAAATGGTTTTCAGTGCTCGACCTGCGTAGTGGATACTACCAGATTCCCATGGCAGAAGAGGATAAGGAGAAGACAGCCTTTATCTGTCCATTGGGTTTTTACCAATTCGAGAGAATGCCGCAGGGAATAACAGGAGCGCCTGCGACTTTCCAGCGACTAATGGAAAAAACAGTGGGCGATATGAACCTCCTTCAAGTCCTTGTATATTTGGATGACTTTATTGTATTTGGAAAGTCCCTGGAGGAGCATGAGGAGCGACTCCTTAAAGTCTTGGATCGTCTTGGGGAAGCCGGATTAAAGCTCTCCCTGGACAAATGCCAATTTTGTCAACCCCAGGTGAAGTACCTTGGGCACATTGTGTCTGCTGAAGGTGTCTCTCCGGATCCACAGAAGATTGAGGCAGTGACCACCTGGCCTCAGCCCCATGACCTAAAGTCTCTAAGATCCTTTTTAGGCTTCTGTGGATACTATAGGAGATTTATTGCTAATTATGCAGCAATTATGAGACCCCTCACTGAACTGACGAAGGGTTATGCTCCCACACAGAAGAGTAAGAAAAAGAGTCCAGATCTCAATAGGACCTACCTGAAAGAGTCAGAACCCTTTGGGGAACGGTGGGATGACTGCTGCCGACAAGCTTTTAATCAGATTATCCACTGCCTAACACATGCACCAGTACTAGCTTTCGCTGATCCTACAAAGCCCTATGAGCTACATGTGGATGCTAGCTTCAAGGGACTGGGTGCTGTACTATATCAGCTACAAGAAGAGGAACTAAGGCCAGTTGCATTTGCCATCAGGAAACTTAGTCAGTCTGAAAAGAAGTACCCTATACATCAGCTTGAGTTTCTGTCGTTAAAGTGGGCGGTGGTGGATCGTTTCCATGATTACCTCTATGGGGCGCGCTTTTCAGTACGTACTGACAATAACCCTTTGACTTATGTTCTGTCCACTGCCAAACTCAATGCAGTGGGACATAGATGGTTGGCTGCTCTGTCTACGTACGATTTTGATGTTTATTATCGTCCAGGCAAGCACAACATAGATGCGGACATCCTCTCAAGAAATTTTGTCGATGACACTGCATGGGAGACTATACCTGAGGCAGCTGTTAAATCCATTTGTGGGAGACTGCGAGTATCAGAAAACCCAGAGTGTTCAACAAGATGTGTAGACCAAACTGGAGCTTTACCAGAATGCATACCAGATATATATGCATTCCCACTGAGAATGGAGTTGCAGTCTCTGGAACATGTATCAAAAGCTGATCTTGTTCAAGCGCAAAAAGATGACTCAGTCATTGGTCCAGCTGTCCGGGCAGTTAAGCTTAATCAGTGGTCCGGCACCAGCCCAGAGCTGTCGCTTCTGAAGAGAGAGAAAGACAAATTGACCATATTGAAAGATGGTCTGCTTTATCGCATCACCAAGCGTCACTCAGGTGGAGAGGTCCATCAGTTAGTCCTGCCAAAGATTTTCCATGATGGTGTATTAAGATCCGTACACAATGACTCGGGACACCTAGGCATAGAGAGAACTCTGGACTTACTCCGTCAGAGGTTCTACTGGCCAAGAATGAGTCAAGACATTGAGAAACATATTAAAAGTTGTGGTGAATGCATAACACGCAAGACTCCTGCCAAGAAAGCTGCACTACTTCACCAGATCTCCAGTAGTGGTCCGTTGGATCTTGTGTGTATTGATTTTCTCTCGATGGAGATGGATTCCAGAGGCATGAGCAATGTTTTGGTGGTGACCGATCACTTTACACGTTATGCTCAGGCATTCCCAACCAAGAATCAAACATCTCAAACCGTGGCCAAAACATTAGTGGACAAGTTTTTCGTCCACTATGGTTTACCAGCTCGTATCCATTCTGATCAGGGACGAGACTTTGAGAGTCGCCTTATTAAAGACTTACTGAAAACTATGGGGATAAGAAAATCACGGACTACACCATACC
This sequence comes from Fundulus heteroclitus, assembly GCF_011125445.2. Classification (NCBI taxonomy): domain Eukaryota; kingdom Metazoa; phylum Chordata; class Actinopteri; order Cyprinodontiformes; family Fundulidae; genus Fundulus; species Fundulus heteroclitus. The sequence continues at coordinate 2,056,957 of NW_023396868.1, read as the reverse complement.
ATCCACAAGGAGACCCTCAACCAGAACGGTTCAATCGAACATTGCTTTCGATGTTGGGTACTCTAAGCACAGAAAAGAAACGTCAGTGGAGTCAGCATGTTCCTTATTTGGTCCATGCGTACAACAGTACCAGGTGTGATGCAACTGGATTTTCACCCTATTTTTTAATGTTTGGTCGTGAAGCCAGATTGCCAGTAGATTTGTGCTTTGAGACAACAACTGACAAAGCTGATGAGAGTCACTCGCACTATGTGGCAAAGCTAAAGGAAGACCTCCATCAAGCCTATAAGCTTGCATCCGAGACAGCAGACAAAGTCCATCAAAAGAACAAAGCGAGTTATGACCGAAAAGTTGGTTTCCAGTCTTTGGAAGTAGGAGACAGAGTCCTGCTAAAGAACTGGGGTCTGAAAGGGAAGCATAAGTTGCAAACTAGATGGAGTCCCATACCTTATAAGGTTGTTGGGAAAATGCCCAATCTTCCTGTTTATCAACTGAAGAAAGAGAACGGAAGTGGTCATCTGAAAACAATTCACAGAGATCACATCCTGCCTATTGACCAACAAGTGAGATTGCCTACCACTACAGAGGGCCAGCCTCGTTTTAATGGACAAAAAACAAAAAACAAGACACCAAAGCAGGCTACAGTTGTGTCTGAACCTCAACCACCCCTGGATTCTGATTTGGCCTCGGACGAGGAATACTCGTACTATGAGCCTCCAAAACGTTACTACACTCGGAAAAGAGTGAAAGAAGGATTGAAGCACATCTTCAATTCTGAGACAGCTGCACAAGAGGCCACTGTGAACGAACAGGACAATGTTGCTGCGGAACAAGATTCTACTGATGGCAGTGATGGGGAATTGCGGTTGGAGGATAGGGAATCCCTTCAGGGCAGTGAGTCTGAGGCAAACTCAGTGGTGGATATACCTGAAGAGGCTGAACAATCTGAAGAAGATGAACAAGATTCTTCCCCACAACGTGATATGAATTCTAGAGATGGCTCATCGGTCAAAATTCCAAAATCACAAACTCGTAAACAGTTGTACGACACTTCTAGTTTAAGGCCTAAGAGACAAATTAAACCAGTGGTTCGCTTAACCTATGATGAACCAGGGAAACCCAAAGATCAGCCTATTACTATTATCCATCAAGGGGTTGTCATTACTATAGGTAAAGATTAACATCCATAGGGTGTTCTTATAAGATTCATCCTATCCCTGAGTTCTTGTAGTTCTTTGCTAGTCTGTTGAGGACACCAGACATTTAGTGGGGGGAGGGTGTAACCCGGATAGTAATAATATAAGAGATGGCAAGGATAAGTTTGTTTATTATATCCTTTTATTTCAATTAACATTTCAAAGGTCATACAAAGTTATCAAATATGTTTGCATTGTTTAATATAAGTTCTGTATTTTGTGGTGAATTGCCAGTGAAAATTGTATTTTCCTACAGGAGTACGGTCAGTGAAGGTAGCACAGGGGAGGAGAAAAGAACCAGAGGAGAGGGCGGAAAAAACACAGGTGAGAGCAGAGGGTGGAGGAGGAAGCAATTGAGGAAATAGCCAAGGAGAAGCAGTTAGTGGAGATAAAAAGTGAGTAAGCTCAGAACTTGTCGACAGGAGAAGTTTTAATAAACAGCATGCAAGGTAGCAGGACCCTGTAGAGTTTCAACAAGAAGCTGTGGTGGGGTGTGCCTGTTTTTTCTTGGTTGCTGTACTTACCTGAGAGTAAGAGCGAAGCTAACCTAGCTGTTCGCTAACTTGGACTGCTGTAAGCTGGTGTTTCGCTGCTAAAGTGGAACAAAAGGGCTGCAGAGGACTGTTACCGGCTTGGATAACACAAGACGGACTCCAGATAGTCACTCTGAGTGCCCACGTCGCTCAGAGTACCTCTGGCACCGTGGGAACTGAGGACCAGGAGATGTGGAGCCCGTAGAGAGCACCTGGAATCCCAACTGCATCATTCCTGAGCTGCTGTTTCATCTGATCGCTTTGGAGGTCCATTTGGGCACAGGACACAGGTACTGAGTTGCTTTAATATTTTTGCTCTTTGAGTGAAGAGGATCGGGACTGTGGAGTTGGTGGGACTCTTCCATTTTTTTTGAGTAGCTGATCAGGCCTGCAACGTAGAGGTAGTTTCTGCCGGCATTAGGTTTAGGTGTACCATACTGATTATATGATTGGTGTTTACACTGTATGTGCATTCATTGATTCATGGTACGGGTGACAATATTATGTTTTTACTGTTTTGTTTGCATTTCCAAAAACCTGCCATCTTTTTATATTATTAATTGTGTCTAATTAAAGGAGGGTTACTATGGTCTATTTACAGGGTGTGTAGTGTAATTTACTTTAGTAGTGTTCAATGCTGCTTGATCCAAAAGCTTTAGAGATATTTAAACTAAATAGTAAGAGGGTATATGGAGATTTAAGAACCCAAACCTCACTTATCTATTATATACCTTAAGTGAGGGCTACATTTATATACAGGGGTTTTAATTTTTAAAGTCAGATTTTCTGTAACGAACCGGAAGCTGGACCCAAGATTCACCACAACAGGTCAGTGACGTTATTACAAAAGTTTATTAAAAACACAGGAGACGAAGGCGTTGGCTCTCGGAGTTCGCGGCTCACGCTCATTGGCAGGAACCTCCTTATAATAAGGAAAGCCGGGCACTTCGGACAAGCTTCTTTGTAAGCTGGAGCCGTCCGCGGGCGAGCAAGGCTGGAGCCGTTGAGCGGCTGGCAGGCAGTGAGTCCGAACGGTGCTTTCCGAGAGGGGTTTGTCCAAGGGCTATCCAGGTCCGGTAACGGGGAATCCAGCAATCCAAACGAAGCACCGGGGAAGGAGAATCCGAGCGGGGGGTCCAGGTCCAAATCCAAATCCAGTACACAAAAAGGCAGTCCAAGGGTAGGGGATCCAGGAGACCAGGCAGACAGACACATGCTGGGAACAGGCAGGCTCAAAAAACAGGCAACAGGTCGGAGTCGGGAATCAAACAGGCTTAGTCAAAAAATGCTGGAAGGTTCTTACTGTGAAGCTCGAGACAATCTGGCACTGGAGACTGAAAAAGACGGGTCTTTTATGCAGCTGGAGACAGGTGAAGCCAGTAAAGGTTGATTGCAGAAACGGATCAGCCCCAGTGCCAAGATCATTACATTTTTACCATGTTATACATTTGTACATGTCACCGTTCCAAATTAGCTAATGTGATGATCCTGGCACTGGAGCTGATCCTGCTCACTATCAACACACCTGTTTAGTCTCCACCCTCTTTGCAATCAACCCCTACTGGTTCCACCTGTCTTCACCTGCATATAAGCTCCGTCCAAGTCAGCCTCCAGTGCCAGATTGTCTCAAGCCACCCATACGAGCATTCCAGCGTTACTTATTCTGCCTGTCTGTGTGTGACCTGATTCTGCCCTCCATTACCCAGCCTGCCTGTCCCCTTTAAGTGTCTGTGCCTGTAGATATTGGACCTGGAACTGGACCCCTCCTCTGGATTTCCCCTTTGTACTGCCGCTGGATTATTGGACTCTCCATTACCGGATCCGAAGTCCCACTCTGCCGGCCGGCCACTCAACAGTTTTTCCCCACCAACCAGTGGACGGCTCCTGTCCCCGAACCCTCCCGCCTGTCTCTGGCTGACTCTCTGCGCCCAGGTTCCTCTTGTTATCAAGTTAGTCTCTCAGTCTGTTCCATGTTGCTAACCTGCCACTGCAGCCGCTAACATGTCCCTCTGCCTCCAGGGAGCTCCAGTCCGTTAGCGAGAGCGCTGTTCAACCCTGCTTCTCAATAAACTGTTTCAAACATCACTGACCTGTCGTGGTTAAATCTTGGGTCCGAATCTGGTACATTACAGCTAAGTGGTTGTGAGGCTGTGGAAAACCCTATTGAGGCCAATCTTAAACAATTGCACAACTCTTCAAATGTGGAATATATTAAGTAGGTGCTCTCTCCCCTCTGCTGTTCTGCATAGGCCTGAACCCCCTCAGCCAAATAAACAACAAGACTGGCTATGGACATCGACTCAGAAATAGGGCCACTATCAGCCACCTCCTGTACATGGATGACATCAAGCTGTATGCCAAGAGTGAGTGAAACATTGAGTCGTTGAGCCATGCTACCATGTTCGACAGCAGAAGGTCATTTGAACTAGAGAAATGTAGCCAGCTGGTGACAAAGAGAGGGAAGATAATCCACGATTGTACTCCCAGAAGGGAGAATGGCAGATGTTGAAGAGAGCTATAAGTAGCTTGGAATATCACAAGCAAATGGCAACCACGAAGAGGCCACAAGGAAAGCAGCAACAGCCAAATACCTGCAACAAGTAAGGCAAGTTCTGAGAAGTCAGCTCAATGGCAAGACTAATCAACTGCTATGCCTTGCCAGTAATCATATACCCTGCTGGGTTGGCCAAAGGAGGAAATTCAGACCACTGATGTTAAAACAGCCGAGAGACATAGTCCCTCCAGCGTGTCCTGGGTCTCCCTCGGGGTCTCTTCCCGGTGGGACGTGCCCGGGACACCTCACCAGGGAGGCATCCTAACCAGATGCCCGAGCCACCTCAACTGGAAAAGGGTACCCAAAAGGTACAAGAACATGGTCTCGGATTTGGAAGCACTGATTGTAATCCCGGCCGCTTCACACTCGGCTGCGAACTGCTCCAGTCAGAGCTGTAGATCACGCCCTGATGAAGCCAATAGGACCACATCAACCGTGAATAGCAGAGACGCAATTCTAAGGCCACCAAAACGGATCCCCTCAACACCTTGGCTGCGCCTAGAAATTCTGTCCATAAAAGTTATGAACAGAATCGGTAAGAAAGGGCAACCTTGGCGGAGTCCAACTCTCACTGGAAATGAGTCAGACTTACTGCCGGCAATGCAGATCAGACTCTGACACCGGTCATACAGAGACCTGACAGCCCTTCTTAAAGGGCCCGGTACCCCATATTCCCAGAGTACCCCCCACAGGAACCCCCGAGGGACATGGTCGAATGCCCTCTCCAGATCCACAAAGCACATGTAGACTGGTTGGGCAAACTCCCATGCCCCCTCCAGGATCCTGCTGAGGGTGTAGAGCTGATCCGGTGTTCCACGGCCAGGATGAAAAACCACACTGCTCTTCCTGAATCCGAAATTCGACTATCCGACAGACCCTCCTTTCCAGAACCCCGGAATAGACCTTACCAGGGAGGCTTAAGAGACACACCCTCCAGTCCCCCTTTTTAAATAGGGGGACCACAATCCCAGTCTGCCAGTCCACGGGAACTGCCCCGATGTCCACGCAATGTTGCAGAGCCGCTTTAACCAACACAGCCCCACAACATTCAGAGCCTCAAGGTACTCAAGGCGAATCTCCCCCAGACTCTGCTTCCGCAATGGAAGACGTGTTGGCGGGATTAAGGAGGTCTTCGAAGTATTCCGCCCACTGACACAGAACGTCCTAAATCAAGGTCAGCAGCACACCACCACCACTATAAACAGTGTTGGTACTGCACTACTTCCCCTTCCTCAGATGCCGGATAGTGGAGCAGAATTGCCTTGAAGCCGTACGGAACTCTTTCTCCATGGCCTCACCGAACTCTTCACACGCCCGAGTTTTTGCAGCAACCAGCCTGCCGCTCGGCTGGTTGCTGAGGAAAATTACAGAAAAAAATTGTAACGCACAGTGATTCGGATAAGTCACTTTAATCTGATTACTAGTTTTGAAATAGTAATAGATTGGTCGCTATGAAAAACGTGGCCACAGTAATGTGCTACTAAATAACTTGTTACCGGCATCATACTTTTTATCTCCTTTTTATCTCTTAACCTAAACCACAGAAAGTTGGAATTAGTTATTTTATTTATTTTCTTTTACTTAGTTTTTTATTTTGATTTTGAAAAGATGCCTTCCTTCACCACAATGGACTTTGACAAGCTTTTACAGAAGATAGCTGTTATGGAACTGAAAATCTGTCGACTTGAAGTGAATTATGATGTAAACGCTGCGCATGGAAATGAAACAACCCTGCCTGTGATTCCGAACGGTGACCACCAGCCCAGCGACTCAGCGAACCCTGGACCAATCAGGGTGCAAGACCAAAGGATCAATGAACCCCACACCTAGACAAAGAAAACTGGCCTAGACTACAGAGAGATGTCCCAAGACAAGTGAAACAACAGCGGGCTGTTCTCAAAACAAATGATAGGAGTATTTCCAGCCTTTCCTGTTGGAAATGCTGGAATTCCGTTACTAAACAGATTCGCCCCGCTCCAAAATGTGACCCAGGAGAGCAAAAATCAGAGGTATGTCAACGATTTTCATTCTAAGACATCAGAGAAGACATGCTTTTATTTTCTTCTTTTATTCTAGCTTACTCTGCTACTTCAACCTTGGGCTGCAACTCAGTAGATGAGCTAGTAGATAACTTTCAGTCTAAAGTCTCAGACATCATTGACTGCATTGCTCCAGTTAAAGTGAAAGTTCTTTCCGGGAAGAAAAAATCTCCTTGGAGAAATGCTCCAGCAGTTAGAGGTGAAAAAAGGGAGTGTCGAAAAGCTGAACGCAGGTGGAGAAAGAACAGACTCCAGGTTCACTATGACATCTATAAAGAGAGACTTTACAGATATAACTCACAACTGAAAAATGCAAGAGAATCTTTCTTCTCTGAGATCATTAAGAAAAACATTAATAATGCTCGTGTCTTATTTTCCACAGTCGACAGGCTAACAAATCCTCCTGTGTCAGTGGCTTCCGAACTCCACTCCACCAGGGCCTGCAATGAATTTGCTAACTTCTTTACTGAGAAAATCCTAAAAATTAGAGGATCACTTTGTACATCCACACCAACTCTAGAATCAAAGCCATATTCAGCTGGAACTACTTCTGACAAAATGTCCCAATTCAGCCAAATAAACTACATAAGATCACTCAGCAGCTAAGTTCCTCCTCCTGCTGCCTTGATGTTCTACCCACAGCTGTCTTTAAAAAAGTTTTACCTGTCATAGCGTCTGATTTGACTACTCAGATAATAAACACGTCCCTTCTGTCAGGTGTTTTCCCGCAGTCCCTAAAAACAGCAAATATCAAACCACTGCTGAAAAAGAACAACTTAGACAAACTTCTACTCCAGAACTACAGGCCCATCTCAAACCTCCCCTTTATCAGTAAGATTATTGAAAAAGCTGTATTTCAACAATTAAACACCTTCTTAACTACGACCAGCCGCTTTGACGTTTTCCAGTCTGGCTTCCGTGCTCACCACAGTACAGAGACCACCCTTATCAAGGTGTTTAATGACATCCATATAAATATTGACTGTGGAAGAACAACTGTGCTGGTTCTATTGGATCTCAGTGCAGCATTTGATACTGTCGATCACTCCATTCTGTTAGAACACCTGGAGAACTGGGTCGGCCTCTCTGGTACAGCTCTCCACTGGTTTAAATCCTACTTAAAGGACAGGGACTTTTTGTGTCAGTAGGTAACTTTACATCCCAGACGACAAAAATCACATGTGAGGTTCCCCAAGGGTCCATTCTGGCTCCCCTCCTCTTCAATATCTACATGCTCCCTCTAGCTCAGATAATAAAAAACAACAACATCAGTTACCATAACTATGCAGATGACACACAGCTTTACATCACCATGTCACCAGGAGACTATAAACCAGTTCAAGCACTGAGTAAATGCCTAGAAGAAATCAATGCCTGGATGGCATCTACTTCTGTTAGTCTATAAATCCCTGAATGGCTTAGCACCTAAATACATCACAGACTTGTTATCAGTGTATCAACCCTCCAGACCACTAAGGTCTTCTGGCTCCAGCCTTCTCTGCATACCTAGAACACGAACCAAATACGGAGAAGCAGCATTTAGTTCCTATGCTCCACTTATCTGGAACAAACTTCCAGAAAACTGTAAAAGTGCAGAAAGCCTGAGTTCCGTTAAATCAAGATTAAAAACACATTTGTTTAAAATTGCTTTTGAATGTTCCAGTTAAACTGTTTTACTGTTTTTAATGTTCTTTGTTGTTTCTACATTCTATCCCTACTTACTTTTATTCCTATATTTTAATCATGTAAAGCACTTTGCATTGTCTCTGTACTGAATTGTGCTATATAAATAAATTTGCCTTGCCTTTGCCTATAATGCTGTTTATCTGAATTAACACAATATTTCAATCAGTCAATCCTCTCTACCAGGCTAGTGAAACTTAACTAGAACTACTAAGCAAAATGAAGATAAAAAGAAGCTAAGCGAAGGAACTATGTACTAACCTGACTTAGGGGACTGGCCCTTTTTTTGACGAAGGGAAGCACTTTTTGACAATTTTTGAAAAATCCTGGGGGCCATACCCAAGGTCACAGGGTCACAGGGCGTGGCTCACATAATAGCCCCATCCCTCGTCACCCATCTGCAAGGGGACCCCGATTTTTAACACCCCTCATGCCACCGTTACAGCCCCCCAAAGAGGGCAGATTCACTCAAAAACTCAGTTAATTACTCCCGATTGTCACAAAATAGGTGATTAGGGTTGTAATCCCACCTTTTCACCAGCAGATGCCGTCATGACAAACTGTGGGATTTAACATTTGACAGATGGTTGCACTTACCATTATGACAGATGGTGGGACTTAACTTATGACAGATGGGGATGGGTACACACCCGGTTAGGGTGCAACTTGTGACAGATGGGTACAAACCTTTATATATACACACAGTTATACCCGGTTAGGGTGCAACTTGTGACAGATGGGTATAACACTTAACTTAACCATATGCTCACATACATATACACAGTGATACCCGGTTAGGGCGCAACACGTGACAGATGGGTACAAACCTTTATATATACACACGGTTATACCCGGTTAGGGTGCAACTTGTGACAGATGGGTAAAAACCTAAACTTTCCCCGCATGGAGGAGGGCTGAGCAGCCCATGGAATCCAGAGAACCAGGGGGGAAATACAGCATATCCACCCCGCAAAAGAGCTCTCTTCCCCCGCATGGAAGAGGGCTGTGCACAGATGGGTACAACCATTAACTTAAACATATGCTCACATACATATACACAGTTATACCCGGTTAGGGTGCAACTTGTGACAGATGGGTATAACACTTACCATTATGACAGACGGTGGGACTTAACTTATGACAGATGGGGATGGGTACACACCCGGTTAGGGTGCAACTTGTGACAGATGGGTACAAACCTTAACTTTCCCCGCATGGAGGAGGGCTGAACATCCATACACAGAGCCAGGGGGAAATGCAGCATATCCACCCTGCAAAATAGCTCTCGTCTCCCGCATGGAGGGAAGCTGGCCAGCCCTTGGACCTCCAGAGAACCAGGGGGGAAATGCACAATATCCACCCCGCAAAAGAGCTCTCTTTCCCCGCATGGAGGAAGGCTGAGCAAAGCTCACATACATATACACAGTTATACCCGGTTAGGGTGCAACACGTGACAGATGAGTAAAAACCTAAACTTTCCCCGCATGGAGGAGGGCTGAACATCCATACACAGAGCCAGGGGGAAATGCAGCATATCCACCCCGCAGAAGAGCTCTCTTCTCCCGCATGGAGGGAAGCTGGCCAGCCCTTGGACCTCCAGAGAACCAGGGGGGGAAATGCAGCATGTCCACCCCAGAAAAGAGCTCTCTTCTCCCGCATGGAGGGAAGCTGGCCAGCCCTTGGACCTCCAGAGAACCAGGGGGGAAATGTGCAACATCCACCCCGCAGAAGAGCTCTCTTCTCCCGCATGGAAGAAGGCTGGCCAGCCCTTGGACCTCCAGAGAACCAGGGGGGGAAATGCACAATATCCATCCCGCAAAAGAGCTCTCTTCTCCCGCATGGAGGAAGGCTGACCAGCCCTTGGACCTCCAGAGAATCAGGGGGGAAATGCAGCATATCCACCCCGCAAAAGAGCTCTCTTTCCCCGCATAATGGTAAGTACACTCATCTGTCATATATTAAATCCCACCGTCTGTCATAATGGTAAGTGCACCAAGAGAGCTGAGCAGCCCATGGAGTTCCACAGAACCAGAGGGGGAAATGCAGCATGTCCACCCCGCAAAAGAGCTCTCTTCTCCCGCATGGAGGAGGGCTGAACAGCCCTTGGACTTCCACAGAACCAGGGGGGAAATGCAGCATATTCACCCAGGAGCAGACCACCATAGCCCTGCATGAACATCCATGGAGAAGCCCCTGGTCCCACCGGTACCCAAGTTTATGTTAAACACTGATAATACACACATGTTACCATATTGTCACAAAGTGCACCCTTATGAGCAATGCCCCTCCCCCACACACACTCCCAATGGCCTGCAGTACTCAAACACCAATAATACACACATATTACCCTATTGTCACAAAGTGCTCCCTTATGAGCATTGCCCCTCCCCCACACACACTCCCAATGGGCCTGCAGTACTCAAACATCAATAATACGCTCATATTACCCTATTGTCACAAAGTGCTCCCTTTTGAGCAATGCCCCTCCCCCACACACACTCCCAATGGGCCTGCAGTACTCAAACACCAATAATACACTCATATTACCCTATTGTCATAAAGTGCTCCCTTACAGGCAATGCCCCTCCCCCACACACACTCCCAATGGGCCTGCAGTACTCAAACACATTGCTACCTCCTGAACACCCACAAACCCCACCGGACACACTCAAATTGGGCCAGCAGTAGTACTCAAACACTTAGTAAACACGTGATACCCTGACTGTCACACTCATGGTCCTCCCTGCTTGACACCCCCAAAACGTAAGGCAAGACTGCCATCCAGTGGATTTTACGTAGATTGCAGTTACTCCCATTTTGTAAAACCGTAACTAATCTGTCCAATTCAAGAGAATACCAATCTGTCAAAATCCGCTCTCCCTGAAATTTGGGAGCACAACCTGACATGTCCTTGGATTTAACAGGTGACAAATGGGCACAAAAGGAGGACTCTCCTAACCTGACTCTTGCCAGGTGTATGTCGCTCCGCCTAGCTCCACTTACATCCATCTGGGACTGATCCATAGGAATTGCCTTTTTTGAAGGCTGGGCCTTATCAAAAATCCTTGCATATGATTGGATAAGCCACTTGTCTGTCATCTTTATCGATGTGCTATTTCAACCACTCACACCGAAGCTAACCCGTGACGCTGTGAGAGCGACGCAGGAAAAAACAAACCTTCTTTTTTCTTTTTAAATGTGTTTGCGGCTCTAGTGGCACACGTTTTATTGACACTGAGCTGACAGGAAGAGGGGGGAAGACAGGCGGCAAAGCGCCACGGGACGGAGTCGTTCCCAGGCCGACCGCATCGCGGACTAAAGGCCTCCTAATATGGTTTGCGCTAACCCCTCCGCCACAAGCGCGCCCCGGAAAACAAAACTTGCCAAATCTGGTCGGGAGAAGGGCGAAAACATTGTTTCCACCAACAAAAGCCTTTAGAGCCGTTCTCTGATGTGCTTTTAATGAAACAATATTAGGTAGATTGGACAACACGGAATAAATAGCAGCATCAATGTTAATGCTTGCTTCCTCGATGCGAGCCGCCATCGTCTGAATCAGTCTCACGGTCGCTTCTCCACTACGTCACATCTATGAAACTCCAGCCCTGCGTCCTGTTTGGTTGGACAATAAAATTGGTTGGAGAAATCACTCTCTATGGGAGAGGTCCCAGAGCAGTGGTGTCAAAAGTACACACATTTGTTACTTAAGTAGAAGTATAGATACTGCAGTTTAAAAACACTCTGGTAAAAGTTGAAGTATCAGCTTGACCTCTTTACTCAAGTAAAAGTGAAAAAGTATGTGCTCCAAAAACTACTCAAAGTATAAAAGTATAAAGTAACGTTTAAAAAAACGCCACTATATGAACTGAAAGCTTAATTTAAACACTGATTAGTTCTACATGTGGCCCAAGACACAACATAATCATTAACCCATTAGTCAAAGACAAAGTCACTCAAGGAGCATGTTCTCTCTCAAACTTTATAGGAATTCAATTCCAAACAGAGGTAGTATTCAAGCCTGCAGAACTGCCAGAACATAAATGTGTGAGTTCCATCAAATACCTAAGGTAAACTATACCCTTTGGTGCAAAAAGATTCTAGGTAGTTTGTGTGTGGAGAGAGAAAGAGAGAGAAGAGAGAAAAAGAGATAGATAGATAGATAGATAGATAGATAGATAGATAGATAGATAGATAGATAGATAGATAGATAGATAGATAGATAAAGAAAGAAAGAGAGATAAAAAGAGAATAGACCAGTTAATTGTTATTGTTTTGATCTGGGTTTTTCGCGCATGCGTGCCGGACTGGTTGGCAAAAGGCGAACACAATGGCGGACGCAAACAGAGAAACTGACGAGTTCTCCATGTATTTTTCTTCTTTAGATAACGTATCACAAGATCGTTTTAAGAGTAAGTTGATAGTTGATGGTATCAGATTGCCAGATCCACACAGCAAAAGCCTGAAGGGACGGAGCGAGTCTGTGAAATGCTGGCCAAGGTTCCGTACCGCGACATACAGCTGCCTTATAAACACGCAGGCCAGAACACACAAGAGAGCATGGAAGCATGAAACCACTGGATGGCTACAATTATTTTATATCGGGAAAAAGGCTCCAGCAACGCCCGCGACGCCATGAGGGATTAAGCGGTCAGAAAATGGATGGATGGATGGATGGATGTTGTTCACACGTTTGTGCAACAGCAGAAAGCGGCGTCGGACACAGACTGCGACTCAGCAGAGGAAGACCCGCCCGGTAGGATTAAAAAAACATTGTTTACTACGGATTATTTTGGTGTTTTTGTCTTGTTAAAATGGGTGGAGGTGTCGGCGACATTGCAGCATAAACACAGAAGTACTAGCGCCCATGAACGGGGGCGTAATGGAGTCACTGTCTGGAGCAGCAGCAGCCGCCGCTGTCTGCTGCTCCAGACAGCGGCGGCTGCTGTAGCGATCGCTACACGGGCCGCTTCTCCGGCCCGTGTAGTGATCGCCACCTCCCCTCCGCCGCTATTTAAGTAGAACAATGACTAGAGCAGAATTAATTTGTATTTACCGGAGATGAAGTGTAGACTGCAAATTCTGTCGTGGTATGATGGCTCCCCCAGTCCATTGTGAGTGTCTGCCTGTGCTCTTTTCATTGAAAATATCCATTTCTTTCTTCGTCCTTCCTCCTTCGGTAAACGACAGAAACGTACATCCAACGATTTGGAATGCCTCTCTGTGCAACCGGGATCACAACAAGTCGTAGGCATTGCTTAGATTCCAAAAATAAACGAACTAAAAGTACGCTCTAAATCTACCCGTTTTGTCATGTAGTAGACAAGAGCAGCTCTGTTTTTTGCCAACCACCGTGCCCGGATGTAGCGCTGACGTCACGCGTGAACTACTAAACAATGAGTGTTTGCGTTATATGACTCATCCAATTACACTAGTTCTCACTAGGTGTGGATGGCGCCAATGATCTGCATTGGATGGCGCACATTACGTGAAATAAATATTTATAAATTTTAAACTGAAGCCAAGAGTAACGAGTAACGTTTGTTTTAAAAATGTAAGGAATAGAAAGTACAGATACTTGTGTGAAAATGTAATGAGTAGAAGTAAGAAGTAGGAAGAAAAATAAATAATGGAGTAAAGTATAGATACCTAAAAAGTGTACTTAAGTACAGTAACGAAGTATTTGTACTTCGTTACTTGACACCTCTGTCCCAGAGGGATGTGAGTGAAGCTAGGCTCACTTCTATCTGACTCTAGCCAGAAGAGTCAGGGAACTATGTACATGCAAAAGAAACAAAAGACAAAATAAAAGTGGTGACCATTATGAGAATAATTCAGTGAATCCTGGTCACTGCAGATCTGAGTTAAAGATCCAAAGTTCATCTTAAAGAACATGAAATGAGCTTAAATTAGCTTAACTAATTCAGAACAACATTTGGTATGTGTTTCAACCCATTCGTAATGCAAATCCTGAGATAAACAAAACATTATTTGAAAGAATGATTTTCCCAGTAAGAATCTGTAAACTTTAGGGACACTTGATTTTACTAATGCGATTATACCTCCGGGAGGCTAGGTGACGCTGTAGCGATTGGTCGCTAAAACCGGTTACTTCTAAAGTTATACAAAACGCCTTTAAATCAACATTAATATTCCATATTAATACTGTAATAACGCTCATAGCACTATTGAACGATGGTGGAGCAAAATGAAACAAACGTCATGTTCGGAACAAGCCGTAGTTGAATATCCGGAAACCGGATGTTACCGGAAGCTAATAGGATTCAGGCTAGTGGACTTTCGGTGCTAACTTACAAACACTTCGGCTTAAATTTAATCGTAATGAGTACACCAGATAACAGAAACATCCATATCCCATCAGTGTATACAATTCTTGCGGAGATAACATTTGTTTTAACCATAGAAACTGTTAAGGATTGGGTTTATTGGCCTACTGTTACATGTCTATTGAGAACCCATCTTACCCCGGTTCCGGATTTGGCCGCAAGTGAGAAATCATTAATCAAGAGGTAGAACAGTTTAAATGCATATTTAATTCATGGAAATTAAATATGGAGACAGAGTATACATTTACCAATCAAGATGATTTCACCGCGCGGTCGAGAAGTCTGTCTGAAGTAAGTTTTGGACAAAGATTTTTTTTATCAACTTTAAAAACTCCTCCTGTTCGCTCAGGGGGAGGAGGACTAACCCCCTCTCCTTCTAACCACCCCCTCGGGGGCAATAAAACTGAAGCTGCCTGTTATCTTACGCTGGAGCAGGGAGACAGACACCACTCTGCTTAACTAAGATATTTTCTTAACAAAACACACTCGAATTACATCGGCAATGGCATGGTGTCAACATTGTAACGGCAGCTATGTCGGTCAGCTCCATGTGTTTAAAACATGGAGCTTACCTCAAGTTCTTTCTGTAAAACTGACAGACCGTAGTAGCCACGTTTGCTCAGCCATGTCTTTGTCCAAATAGGTCGTCGCCTTTTCTTTTTGGGGCTTTCTGCACACAAAATTGCACATATTGCAAAAGCAGTACGTTTCTCTCCGGTAATGTTTACAGTAGCCATCGACACTTCTGTGTTGTTCTTCTTCTTCTTCTTCTTCTTCTTCTTCTTCTTCTTCGTGTGGGAGGAGTGTGAGTGAAGGAGCGGAAGAGAGAGCGAGTGAAAAACTCTGTTTTGAGTGGTTTTTCTTACTTTTTTCTGTCCTTTTTCACTGGGTGAGTGTATACATTGTGTATATAGTTGTTTTATTTTGGTTGTTAGGGTTTTTTGGTGGGGTTTGTAGGGTTTGGTGGCCGTCGGGTTTTGCCCGGCGGCAGGTCGGCGTCTTGAACGCCATGGTGGCGGGTGGTGGTTCTGGCGTCTTCTCCGCGCTGACACGGAGGAACGGCATCAAGGTGGGTGCCGGGTCTCCGTGCAGCGTGGAGGACGTTTGTTTGGCAGTGGGTGAGGTTATTGGACATGGATCCATCAAGTCCGCGGCTCGAATGAACGGAGCCGCTGTATTGTTTGTTGAGCGGGTTGAGCAGGCGAACCTGTTGGTCGAGTCGGGCATTTCTGTGAACGGCTCGTTCCTTCAGGTGTCGCCGCTCACGCAGCCCGCTACCAGGGTGATTTTATCGAATGTCCCTCCGTTCATTAGTGACGAGTTTCTCGTTAAAGAGCTCTCTCGTCACGGAAAGGTGGTTTCCCCCGTTAAAAAGATTCTGTCGGGGTGTAAATCACCTTTGCTGAAGCATGTTGTCTCCCACCGGAGACAACTCTTCATGATCCTCAACAACCGTGACGAGGAGCTAAACCTGCGTTTCCGGGTGAGAGTGGACGAATTTGACTACGTCTTGTTCGCCACCTCATCCGGCATGAAGTGCTTCGGCTGTGGACAGGAGGGACATTTGATAAAATCGTGCCCAAACAGAGCCGGGGCGGCTCCGTCGAGCTCCGCGGAGCAGCAGCCTGCGGCAGCCGGGGAGCAGGTGGGTGTGTCCGGCGAGGCTGGAGCTCCTGCCGCGGTGGAGGAGTCTGGCGCTGCGGGGAACTCCAGCGTAACCGCGGAGGAAGCCGTGGCGTTGGCTCCGGTCGCTGGAGACCGGCAGGAGAGTTTAGTGGAGGAGAAAAACGTGGATGAAACATCTGATCCACAAAGGAGTGATTGTGTGGTGAGTGAGGGCAGCACGGTGGTGTGTGGTGGTGGGGAAACTTGTGTGACTGGTGAGGAAGTGGAGAATCAGGGTGAGATGGAGCAGGATGGCGTGTGTGAAGAGCAGGAGGGTGTGACTGGTGTGTGTGGAGAGCAGGGAGGGAAAGGTGAGGTGGTGGTAGGTGGAGGGGAGGTGAGTGTGGAGGAGCATGTGGTGGCTCCTGTGGAGGAGTCTGTGGGGGAGCCTGTGGTAGCTCCTGTGGAGGAGAAAGGCGAGGGAGAGCAGGTGATGAAGCAGGAGGCGCCTATGAATTTAAAAAGGCGCAGTAAGAGAAAAAATGTGATGACTGCTGTTCAGAGCAGTAAACAGGTCAGCAAGCTGGCCACAGAGAGAAAAGATGTGTCAGACAGCAGCGACAGTGAGGGTGAGCTGTCTGACAGCAGTGAGGTGTCTCTGTCACAGGGTAGCAGTGCAGAGGCACGTTATCCTGTTGAATCTTTTAATCATTTTCTCCAAGAAACAAAAGGATTAAGAGGGATAAAAGTAGAAAAATATTTTCCCAATTTAAAAATATTTTATTTCTCTGCGAGATATTATATTAGAAGAAAAGAAGAGTCTGGGTTTTCTGATCAGGAGGTTTTTAGACTGAAGAAAATTATGGGAAAAGTGAGAAAACAATTTTGAATAGAATGATGAGCACTAACTTATTATTTTTATTGTGCGTATTTTATTGTGGTGTTGTTTTTAGCCTTTTACCCAACATGGATAATTTTAAAATAGCTTCTTTAAATGTTAATGGAGCTAGGGAGGCTGTTAAACGCACCATGATTTATGAAATAGCAAAACAGAAAAGAATTAGTGTTTTATTTTTACAAGAGACGCACAGTGATCTTAACAATGAAGCAGACTGGCGCAAGGAATGGAAGGGAGAAGCTTTTTTTAGCCACGGCACCTCCCAGAGTTCTGGGGTGGGCCTCCTCTTTTCCTCAGCTTTCACCCCAAACTCTTTTAATGTAGAAAGTATCGTCCAGGGAAGGTGTCTTTTAGTAAAAGCTCAGTTTGATCATTTTAACGTAGTTTTTATCAATATTTATGCTCCTAACGTCGGTGCAGAGAGGAAGCGTTTTTTAGAGAAAATTGGGGAGAGGTTGGGAGATTGCGGGTTTGATGATTATGTTTTTTTAGGTGGGGATTTTAATTGTACAGAAAACGAATTGTTAGACCGGAATCATAAAGAGCCTCACCAAGCTTCCCAGCAAGCCATGCAGAAGCTTGTCTCGTCTCACGGCCTGGTGGACGTGTGGAGGAGGATGCACACAGGCTCCAGACAGTACACTTGGTCCCACAGTAAAGAAAACCGCCTCTCGTTAGCACGTATTGACCGTTTTTATTGTTTTAAATATCATTTTAATGTGTTTAAAGCATGTCAGATTTTACCAGTAGCTTTTACAGACCACTCTTTGCTTTTAGGGAATGTTTTTATAACAAACAAAAGCGCCTACTGGCATTTTAATCTGGCTTTAACTCATGATCGTAGTTTTAGAGAAGCTTTAAGTTATTTTTGGACTGTTTTTAGACAAAGAAAGGGTGATTTTACTTGTCTAAGGCAGTGGTGGGACCATGGAAAAGTTCAAATAAAACAACTTTGTCAACAGCATACTCTTAATGTCACTCGTGATGTCACCAGATCTATCAGAGATCTGGAGATGAATATAGTGGAACTAGAACATTTAAGTGAGTCCACAGGAAATCGAGAGCATATTGAAGCTCTCAAATCCAAAAGGCTAGTTTTAGCCAACCTGCTGGAGTCTAAAGTCCAAGGCGTGTTGGTCAGGTCTCGGGTTCAGAACATCACAGAGATGGATGCTCCCTCTAGCTTCTTCTTCAGCTTGGAGAGGAAACGCGGGCAGAGGAAGGTGATCCATTCTCTACTATCTGACACAGGGCAGCAGGTAAGTGAACCGGGCCAGATCAGGAGGAGGGCTGTTGAGTTTTACTCCTCTCTGTTTGAGAGTGAGTATAAGGAGAATGAGGAGCTGTTTGGGGAGTTCTGTGGTGGGCTGCCCCAGGTCTCTGAGGAGACCAACCTACAGCTGGAGCGCCCCCTGGGGGTACAAGAGCTCCATACAGCCCTCCTGAATATGCAGGGCCAGAAGGCCCCAGGCATCGATGGTCTTACAGTAGAGTTTTTCAAAGCCTACTGGGACATCCTGGCGGAAGACCTACTGGAGGTCTATAATGAGAGTTTGGCCGCTGGTTCACTCCCGCTTTCGTGCCGCAGGGCAGTCATCACCCTCCTGCCCAAGAAAGGGAACCTGCAGGACATTAAGAACTGGCGCCCTGTGTCTCTCCTCTGCACCGACTACAAGATCCTCTCCAAAGCCTTGGCAACGCGGCTGAGAGAAGCTATGGAGCAGGTCATCCACCGGGACCAGACCTACTGCGTCCCCGGCAGGTCCATGGTAGATAACGTCTACCTAATTCGGGATGTTTTGGAGGTCTCCGGTTCATTGGGTTTAAGAACGGGCTTGATCGCATTAGATCAAGAAAAGGCGTTTGATCGCGTCGAACACGGCTTCCTGTGGAAAACTATGGAGAGGTTTGGGTTCGCCGCTGGTCTGATCGCCAAGATCCAGGTGATGTACAGTGGCATTGAGAGTATGCTAAAGATTAACGGTGGTCTGTGTGCTCCTTTTAGGGTGCGTAGAGGTGTTCGCCAAGGCTGCGCCATGTCCGGGATGCTCTACGCGCTCTCCCTGGAACCCCTGCTTCAAAAGATACGTTCTACTGTTCATGGTTTGGTTTTACCTGGTTTTAATAGTAGAGTGGTTTTATCTGCCTATGCTGATGACGTTGTTGTTTTTACTAAAAACCAGCAAGATGTCGACGTACTGAACGAGATAACAACTAAGTTCTCTGTTTTATCTTCTGCGAGGGTGAACTGGGGAAAAAGTGAAGCCCTGGCAGTGGGCGAATGGCGTGAAGGGCTCCCGGTTCTCCCTCAGGGACTTTTATGGAAAAAAGATGGTTTTAAATATCTCGGTCTGTTTTTAGGCAATGAAAACATTGAAAAAAAGAACTGGGAAAACATGGAACAGAAAATAGAATGTAAATTAGAAAAGTGGAGATGGCTACACTCCCACATGTCATACAGGGGAAGGGTTTTGGTTTTAAATAACCTTGTAGCATCTCAGCTGTGGCACAAACTTTCCTGTTTAGACCCACCGTCTGGTTTGTTGGCCAACATACAAGCAAAAATGGTCAACTTTTTTTGGAACGGGTTTCATTGGGTGCCACAGTCTGTGTTGTTTTTACCCAGAGAAGAGGGGGGCCAGGGCCTTGTCCACTTAGCCGGGAGAACAGTGGCTTTTAGATTACGTTTTGTACAGAAATACCTGGCAGGGCCCTCTGACTTAGTGTGGAGGGACGTGGCCAGCTGCATTTTTAGAGGTGTAAATAACCTGGGGCTGGATGCGGCTCTGTTTTTAACTGATTTAAATCTTTTAAAGTTAAGGGGATTACCGAGGTTTTATCAGGGTGTTTTTAAATCATGTACCCTGTTCAATTTAAAGCCATCCCAAACGACTAACTCTCTGCACTGGCTTTTACAGGAGCCTTTAATCTGTGGGTCCAGGCTGGACGTGTGTGACGGCGCTGGACCAGGGCTGTCGGAGGCGCTGCGCCGGTCAAAGATAACAACCGTGAAACAGCTGGTGGAGACTGCAGGACCGTCCCTCTCCAACGTCAAGGCCATGGGTTCCGTGATGGGGGTACGGTCTGCCAGGCTGGTGCGGCGCTTCCTGGACCTCCTGAGGGGAAAGATGTCGGCCAAGGAGAGGAGCCTCCTCCGTGCTTACTGTGAGAGACAGAGCCAGCCAGACCCGATGGACTCCTTTCCTGGCCTGATCCTGGATCCTGGGTTCCCGGAGAGAAGTGGACCTCTGCTCTCCAGCCTGGACCCACAGAAGATGGTTTTATCCACTATGGATCAGAAAACTGTTTATAGAGTTTGCTCCAAAGCATAAATCGAAGACACTTCGAGAACCGCGCAGTCTGTGTATGGACTGATAGACTTGCTGGTAGAGCACCCCAGTGGAGGACTTTATATAAGCCTCCAATTAAAAAGAGAACTGGTGATCTCCAATGGAGGATTTTACACGGTTGCCATCGCCACAAACTCTTTTTATCCGTTATTAATCGGGCTGTTTTAAATGAGTGTCCTTTCTGCAGTCTGTCTGAGAACGTTTTTCATGTTTTTATGGACTGTAACAGACTAAAGACCATTTTAGCTTTTAACAAATGTTTTTAGTCTTTTTGGCACTGTTTTTACTACTTCTTTATTTATTGGAGGAGTGTGCCAAAATAAAAATAATAAGGCAAAGGCCAGACTTTTAAACTTTTTAATCAGTGAGGCAAAGATGGCTATTTATTTGTCCCGTAGAGACAGACTGCAGGGAGGAGGACCTCACCTTGATGCTGTGGCTCTGTGGAAGTGCAACGTTAAAGCTAGAGAATTAGGCTGGAGTTTCACTTCCACAGAGCACGCAGAACATGGAGGATTTTATGCAGTTGGGGGGTTTTAAAAAGATTTATGTGAAGTGTCTGAAGGAGAAAAGAACTTCAATTTAACAAGCTTCTTATGTAAGAATTTTAGTAAATGACATTTGGTTTTAACTCAATTGTTTAATTGTTTGGCGTTTTGTAATTAAAGTTTTGTTAAAAGTCAAAAAAAAAAAAAGTCTTCTTCTTCTCTTCTTCTTCTTTTCGTGGGAGGAGTGTGAGTGAAGGAGCGGAAGAGAGAGCGAGTGAAAAACTCTGTTTTGAGTGGTTTTTCTTACTTTTTCCTGTCCTTTTTCACTGGGTGAGTGTAAATATGTGTATATAGTGTTTTATTTTGGTTGTTAGGGTTTTTTTTGGTGGGTTTTGTGGGGTTTGGGGCCGTCGGGTTTTTGCCGGCGCAGGTCGGCGTCTTGAACGCCATGGTGGTGGGTGGTGGTTCCGGTGTCTTCTCCGCGCTGACACGGAGGACGGCATCAAGGTGGGTGCCGGGTCTCCGTGCAGCGTGGAGGACGTTTGTTTGGCAGGGGTGAGGTGATTGGAAATGGTTCCATCAAGTCCGAGGCTCGCATGAACGGAGCCTCGGTGTGTTGTTGAGCGGGTTGAGCAGGCGAACCTGTTGGTCGGTCGGGCAGTTCTGTGAACGGATCGGTTCTTCAGGTGTCGCCGCTCACGCAGCCCGCTACCAGGGTGATTTTATCAAATGTCCCTCCGTTCATTAGTGACGAGTTTCTCGTTAAAGAGCTCTCTAGTCACCGGAAGGGGGTTTCCCCCGTTAAAAAGATTCTGTCGGGGTGTAAATCACCTTTGCTGAAGCATGTTGTCTCCCACGGAGACAACTCTCATGATCCTCAACAACGTGACGAGGAGCTAAA